>NC_050174.1:28089561-28239561 GCF_008315115.2 Sander lucioperca | reverse complement strand
CAAATTATGCATGTTTCAATAAGCAATCAATTTTTTTCCAAAGCATTTGAAAGGTCCTAGCTACAATGAAAGGGTTTGGTGAGATAGTTGCACACACACACAAGTATTCATGCGCAGACACTGACATGAATTTGACTGGGTAGTGTTGATGCGCAGGTGTTGGCTGTTGTCACTCAGTATGAAAATACAACACTAGCTGACTCATGGATCCCCTCTCCTCTGAGTCATCCCTCTATTTTAGGCTCTGCTTCAACCCTGGCATGCCTCAAACTGCACTCTGGATATAAAATAGCTTGAGATTAGAAAAAATAAATGCAGGTGGGAGTGTGTGTGCTTTGCATTTCACTGTAACACAGATGAACCTTGCTGCTGTTCGGTTTGTGTTACACTAATATATCAGGTTGATATTAGGTTTCTATTATTGAGACAAAGGCCTTTAGTTTGACGGTGATGCTCTTCGGTGTTATGTAATGGCACAAACAACAGTGACTGTGGGAAAAGCTAGCTATAACTCACTACAGGTGGGTCATATTAAAAATAATGAGCTGTGGGGTCGTGGACCAGCCATGTCAGTTGTCAGGGACCTCATCACTTTTTAACACAGCTGTGTTTTACATCACCACAGAGCTCCATTATCCTTTAAACTCAACAGCTCAGGTTTACTTGGGTCCAATATCATCTTCATAAAAAATAGAAAAATGTCTGTACATTAACTACCGGTAATCCATTGAAGGTAGCAAAATTCCCAGCATAATGAAGCAAGACTAAAAGATCATTTAAATGGTGTACTATTTAGGTTGTTGCAAAACAAAAACCAAAAAAATCCTCCACTTTCAACACTATCACCGTTTGAATAATTGAAAGATACAGGTTATCCCACACAGCTGTGTGCTGTCAGTACCAGACAACACAGTCTCACGGCAGTTCGTGTAAATGTCACGTTATTCTTAATCTATTGATACGTGTTTACGGAGACGTTTTTCTCGTTTTTTACGTGTAAATGTCACGTTATTTTCTCGGGGAAAGGACGCCGGGAGGTGGCCGAAAAGGACGCTCCATAAGCCGGGAGACACCCACGAGGCGGCCCACTGGGGAGGCGCCAGACGAGGCGGCCGAAAGGGACGCTCCATAAGCCGGGAGGCGCCCGTGAGGCGGCCCGCTGGGGACGCGCCACAGTAACGGGATGGCGGAGGTTGGGTTTAGGACAAACCTTACGGGGAAAGGGCGCCTTACATGCCGGGACATGGCCGCGGGGGACGCGCCACAATAACGGGGTGGCGGAGGTTGGGTTTAGGAAAAACCTTACGGGAAAAAGGTGCCTTACACGCCGGGACATGGCCGCGGGGGACGCGCCACAATAACGGGGTGGCGGAGGTTGGGTTTAGGAAAAACCTTACGGGGAAAGGGCGCCTTACACGCCGGGAGACGCGCCACAGTAACACGCGGGACAAAACGCCACACGCAGGGACGCCATCCCCGGGAAACAAAGCGCCACTATCCCTGGGAAACAAAGAGCCACACGCGGGACGCGATCCCCGCTCCCCTGGGTGAACGGGATGGCGGAGGTTGGGTTTAGGACAAACCTTACGGTCACGTTATTTTCTCGGGGAAAGGACGCCGGGAGGTGGCCGAAAAGGACGCTCCATAAGCCGGGAGACACCCACGAGGCGGCCCACTGGGGAGGCGCCAGACGAGGCGGCCGAAAGGGACGCTCCATAAGCCGGGAGGCGCCCGTGAGGCGGCCCGCTGGGGACGCGCCACAGTAACGGGATGGCGGAGGTTGGGTTTAGGACAAACCTTACGGGGAAAGGGCGCCTTACATGCCGGGACATGGCCGCGGGGGACGCGCCACAATAACGGGGTGGCGGAGGTTGGGTTTAGGAAAAACCTTACGGGAAAAAGGTGCCTTACACGCCGGGACATGGCCGCGGGGGACGCGCCACAATAACGGGGTGGCGGAGGTTGGGTTTAGGAAAAACCTTACGGGGAAAGGGCGCCTTACACGCCGGGAGACGCGCCACAGTAACACGCGGGACAAAACGCCACACGCAGGGACGCCATCCCCGGGAAACAAAGCGCCACTATCCCTGGGAAACAAAGAGCCACACGCGGGACGCGATCCCCGCTCCCCTGGGTGAAAGTCCTGTGTTGTTTGACCCATCCACCCCCCCGACCAACCTCCCTACGCGGCTCTTTATACTACTCCCTACCATTTTCGTGCTGTGGCAACGAAATATGCTTCCCATTGAAATACATTACTTCACATTTTCGTGCTGGCCACCACGTAAAAACCGACAAAAACGTCTCCATGAACACGTATCAATAGATTAAAATAACGTCACATTTACACAAACTGCCATGAGACCGGGCTGTACCAGATGTTTCAACTAAAATAGCAGCAACATTCAGTTTAATAGTTTAATATCAGTTTAAGAACAGTTCTTGGTGTGTGACTCGTGATATTTGCTGACAGTTAGCTACGTGACTACGTGGCAGTCTGACAGGGATAGACGGACCCCCGTGGCTTCACCTCTCATGACCTGGGATTATGCTCATCAACAAATACAGAGTGCAGATCTGTGTGCAGTCTTGTTTCAGTCGCTTTATCTTGTATATGTGATTGTTAGAATCTCTTGAAGATAGCCAGAGACAGCTAGCCACTTGTGACTAGTTAGCATGTAGTGTAACTATTCATGTTGCAGTTGACAGGTCATGACTCAAGTCGGTTCATGTAGCCAGCTATCATCAATGTACGGTTTTGACAGCTCTACTCCGAGCTCCTCACAGATGACTGAGCTTCTCACCCTATCTCTAAGGGAGACGCCAGCCACCCTCCAGAGGAAACCCATTACCAGCCTTCATGACCATAGGTGAGGGTAGGAACAAACATTGAACGGTAGATTGAGAGCTTTGCCTTCTGGCTCAGCTCTCTTTTAGTCACAACAGTGCGATAAAGTGAGTGTAATACCGCCCCCGCTGCTCCGATTCTCCAGCCAATCTCCCGCTCCATCGTCTCCTCACTTGCGAACAAGACTCCAACGTACTTGAATTCCTTCACTTGGGGTAAGAACTCGTTCCCTACTCAGAGTAGGCACTCCATCGGTTTCCTGTTGATGCAGGTCTCAGATTTAGAGGTGCTGATCCTCATCCCAGCCGCTTCACACTCTGCTGTGAACTGATCCAGTGAGTGCTGAAGGTCATGGACCAACGATGCCATCAGGACTACATCATCTGCAAAAAGCAGTGATGAGATCCCCAGCCCACTGAATTACCACTAAGCCTCAATATCCTGTCCATGAATATCACAAACAGGATTGGTGACAACGGGAGCCCTGACGGAGGCCAACCCCACCTGGAATGAGTCTGACTTACTGCCAAGAACCCAGACACAGCTCTCACTTTGGACATTCAGGGATAGATAGAACCTCCCTGTCTGGTAAACTCCATGCCCCCAGTTTGTATCACAGACTTTTCATTACAAATTTGTAGACTCTTAAGTCCAAGCTGCGATGACCCCTGATGACATCACTGGGCTGAAGGTCCTTCCAGCTGTTCCCACAGGCTGATTAGTGCTGCCAATTATGAGTAAAGTGTCCTTTAATCAAGTCTCCATTGTAGCATCGTCATTTGCAATACTCCAGCTGATGCAGAGGGTACTTTCAGGCTCTCGGATTCATACTATAGTTCCACTTAACGTGGAAAAGTTAACATAAGATAGAACTTTATTTTTTGTTGTGCAGCAGTTGCAGTACAAAGGAAAGAGTGCACATACACATTATAAATGATGGTGCAAGTACAAAACTATCAATAAAAAGACATGCAGTATATGTATGGAGATGTATGAGAAGTGGCAGATAGCTATTCAGGGATAAGTCACCAAAATAAAAGTGAGTGTGAAGCCCTCTTGCACTACACTGAACCATCAGAGTCAGACAGGCTGATGAATAATAAAAAGCTGTGTTTTAGACCACACATTGTTCCACTTAGGGCTGTCTCCTGATTCTCTTTTCTTAATCTCTCTCTGTCCCACTCTTTTTCTCCAGTGGTACGAATGAATCATGCAATGCCTACTAAAACCCAGGCGTTGTTTGTACTAAGGGCCATTCCCCTGTGTGAAAGTAATGCCAGGCAGGCAGCAAATGAGCAACAAGAGAATGTAAAGATGGAGAAGGAAGAGACTCAACTAAAGACAAGAATTCAGTCTGAGAGTCCCAGTAATGATGCAACCTCTCATCAATAGTTCTTTAAATGAGTCAAAGACAGAATTCTTCTTTTGCAGGGCTTTTTCAAAAAGTTTGATATGACATGTCTGAGTAACTTCAAACACTCCTAATGTAAAGTACTACACTGGCCCCATGTATATATAGCTGTGTCCTCTTTGAATGCTAACATGTTAGCACACAGTATGTAGACATTGACAGTAAGACATTTTTTTAACAACATTGTTTTAGGAAATAGAGTTGCAACTTTGAAAAAGGTTACACATTTAATTGTGCAGCAGATTAAATATTTTTTCAGCCAGATGATTAGGTATTGCAGAATAAATGTATGCTTTTAAATATTGTGGTGGAAACTTTTCTTGTTTGTAGCAGGTAGGTGTAGGTTTTGGAAAATAGGAAAGTGAAACAAAATAATCCAGGGATAAATGAATGTACCTTATCTGTTCAGCATACACATTACGTTCCCAGACTTTGTTTATGGTTACCACTTTAAACCTTATCTGCTAACACTAAAACAGAAGGCTAAAAGATAAAATAGCTTCAAGTGTCTCCAAGGTTTACGATTTCAGCTGTTCCACATAGGAATCTTCTAGGTCAAACACAAAATGTAGAAGAATATAATTCAAATCATGTTTAAAGGTAATTTTTGGCATTACAATATATAAGTGGCACAAACTGAGACTTTGAGGTACTCTTTAGCATAATGTATGCTAACACATTAGCATGTGCACAAGACAGATACCTACTGGAGGCTCAGATCTGATTTAGGTACCGATCTTCTTGTCACAGCTCTGGCTTGACTTTTTACTTATCTACCCATCTGTGTCTGTAGGTTGGACACATTCTGTCATTCTCTGGCTCTGTTCCTTTTTTTAATGTCTCTGTCTCCTTCTCTTCCCTAAAATGGTAGAAATTTCCGCACACACCTTAGGATTGTGGGCAGCCGCAGGATGAAGGTCCAGAGTAAGTCTTTCACAGGATCTGCAGCATGTACAGTATGTAAGCATGCTGATGTCAGTACATTGTCATGCATTCATGCTCCACAGTCTGTAACATAACATGGGAATTGATGTTCATCAGAATGTGTTTGTGCTTTATGCATGGAGCAACAGTACTGTGCATGGTTATAGGAATATGGTGTTAGAGTGTGTTTATGAATCTGACATGCCATCAAAACCTTCTGTCTACTGTCAGCCTACTGAACTGCTGTGTGTCTGTTACTGGGACTCACATTCGCTTCAGGAAAAAATGGTGTCCTTTTTTATCATATTATAATTGTGCACTGAAAACTTTGAAGGCCAATTGTATATAACAGTGATAAATTGAGTGCCGGAAAACTAAGCACTTTATACATTGGTTTGTTTGCTGTATCTCTGACACCTTTGATTTAAATCAAACTTATGGAGAATCCTTGTTATTATATTTCATCATCCATTTTTGAAACTTCACAAATCTGTCTGACAGTCCCTTTCTATGCAAAACAAAGATTTTGTCTTATTTGGGTAACGGGCAGAATATGTTAACAACCAAATGACTGGGTGAGGGAGGGAGTTAGGAAGCTTAAAATGAAAATGATTCAGCAAGGAAATGTGTTCATTTCCTTCAACTCTATAACTAGTTATCTTCTAAGGGAACATTAATTAAGTCTAGCCCTTGAATGGGGCTTGGTGACATTAATGATCTTGATATATTGATATATGTATATCATACCATAATTAATAAATGCAAAATTAATTTTCTGTCGATTCCGTCAAAAAAGTTTTTTTTTAATTTTCTAATTGATTAGTCACTCAAGTAATTTTTAATGCATAAATGGCAAACAGCTGCTGGTTCCACATTGGTAATTGTAAGAATGTGCTTTTCTTTGTTATATGTGACAGTTAATCAAATATATTTGGACTGTTGCTCAGACAAGATGTTGTGATGTCATGATGCACTGACACACCCAGCAGTGATGTCACGATGCACTGACACACCCAGCAGTGATGTCATGATGCACTGACACACCCAGCAGTGATGTCATGATGCACTGACACACCCAGCAGTGATGTCACAATGCACTGACACCCAGCAGTGATGTCACAATGCACTGACACCCAGCAGTGATGTCACAATGCACTGACACCCAGCAGTGATGTCACGATGCACTGACACACCCAGCAGTGATGTCATGATGCACTGACACACCCAGCAGTGATGTCACGATGCAGTGATGTCACGATGCACTGACACACCCAGCAGTGATGTCACAATGCACTGACACCCAGCAGTGATGTCACGATGCACTGACACACCCAGCAGTGATGTCATGATGCACTGACACACCCAGCAGTGATGTCACAATGCACTGACACCCAGCAGTGATGTCACAATGCAGTGATGTCATGATGCACTGACACACCCAGCAGTGATGTCACGATGCAGTGATGTCACGATGCACTGACACACCCAGCAGTGTTAAAATTGTCATTTTACTGTAACACAATAATCTTTCAATGAAAATCAAAAAGCTATTATTGAATTACCACGTAGTTGTAAACATAAAGCACCAAGGCCAGTTAACTAACAGGGACTGTTCTTCACACTCACTGGGTCAAAGCATGCGGAACAGGCGAAACCTTTGGTTTCTGGGCTTGATGAACCATTTGGAGAGAGAGTGTGTGTGTGTGTGTGTGTAAGAGAGAGAGAGTGACTTTTTCCCCTCTAACTCCATCAGCCTTTGCCGACCGCCGGGCCAAGAGTTTCAGCCGCTCGTGGAGTGACCCGACCCCTGTCAAGCCTGACTCACTGCATGACTCCAGAGACAGTGAGTCAATGCTCTCTCAATCACCTACACACTACCGACATCATACTTTACAATACAATATATTTAATACGGTACTCTAGTGCACATGCAGGCTTTTATACAGATACACAAACACATAAGCACATGCCTTTAGATGTATTTTCCTATAACACACATTGTTGCTGTCTGTGTCTGGCTGGATGCATAAAGATAGTGTTATTGTGTTGTTTTGTTGTTTTGGTCTGCTGTCTCATTTTAACCCTCCGTCAGTTCCTCCCCTCTGTGTTGGAAAGATGAAATAACAGGTGCAACACTTTTAAATGGAGCACCCCCTCTCTAATCCTGTTTATATGTTATCCTTTCATCTCACCCTTTGTTCCTATGTGTGCGTGTGTGTGTGTGTGTGTGTGTGTGTGTGTGTGTGTGTGTGTGTGTGTGTGTGTGTGTGTGTGTGTGTTTGTGTGTGTTTTTGTGTATATGTGTGTGTGTGTGTGTGTGTGTGTGTGTGTGTGTGTGTGTGTGTGTGTGTCTTTTTGTGTATATGTGTGTGTGTGTGTGTGTGTGTGTGTGTGTGTGTGTGTGTGTGTGTGCCAGGTGGCGAGCTTCAGACCTCCTCAGGGACACTAGATGAAGGGCTGGACGAGGATGCCGACTGGGAGGAGGAGAGGGAGATGGAGAGAGTGGCCTGTGAAGGAGAGGGCTTTATCCCACCTAAAATCATGGTGAGAATCTTGGCAATCAACTTACAATTTGACTTTGAAGTTCAACAAAATATATCCGTCATGCAGCCAGGGGTATTCAGGTTTCTACCTGTTTTCCACAGCTGATATCCTCCAAGGTCCCAAAGGCTGAATATGTTCCTAACATCATTCGTAGGCACGACCCCTCCATCATCCCCATTCTTTATGTGAGTAACAGCCATCAACAGCTAAACACCACCACTATATTTAGGATTAAGGCATTTGTGCTGTATGCATTTAATAAGTCCTTCAGTGGTTGCAAAGATACAACATGCTAGCCTTACGTCCTTACCATGAGGTAGGCCTCAATGTGGTGCAGAGAGAAGGTTGTCACCTACAGCCTGCCAGGCGTAGCTCTATATTGTCACACTTGATTACACTTTCATTAGCCTATACTGTAGTTTGTCAACTTCTACTAGGAAGTAGAGCTGAGGCTGTTGGAAATTGGATCCATTAAAGGGATATTCTATCATGCACTGTGTTGGACAAATGGATATTTTGATCTGTTGGTTCTGCTATATGAATTCAGGTTATCACCAACATTATTGGGATTCATCATCTGGGGCCATGGATGTATGTACAATATCTCATGGTAATCCATCTAACAGCTGTCACATTATATTAAAGAGTATGTCAGGTATGTGCAATAGCAGGCTTGGTCCCAGATTGGAGACGAGGAGGCAGCAGGAAGATTGTAAAGGTTTAATAAATTTAAACAGCTTACAAACGAAAGGTGTTCTGAAGCAGGCAGGTAAAAAAACTGGCAACAGAGATCCCAAAAAAAATCAATACACTGAAAACCCTGAAAACTGAGAAGAGCAAAAACCCACAAGTAATAAACTGCACAGGAAGCGCCGCAGGGAATGATGCAGGGAGTAACGGCAATCTGACATCAGACAAAGAAAGCACAGAGACTAAAAACATGAGGTAATGAGGGTAGTAGTCTATATCCTTGACGTTCCACTTCCGGGATTGCTCCGTTGCCGCCAGAAAATCCGCCGGATTTCACTCATTTGGGCCGGATGCCTGTCCCCTTCCTCTTCCTTTGTGTTGGCATTCTAACCTCTGGTGGATTTGTGAGGACTATGGATAACTGCTCCTCAGATCTCTGCAGGGTAAATCCAGACAGCTAGCTAGACTATCTGTCCAATCTGAGTTTTCTGTTGCACGACTAAAACTACTTTTGAACGTACACATGTTCCACCAAAACAAGTTCCTTCCCGAGGCTATTTAGCAGAGGCACCGTGGCTTTTCACCGTGGCTTTTCACCAGTGCTTAGCACCGCCCAAGACGATTGTGATTGGTTTTGAGAAATGCCAATACACCAGAGCATGTTTTTCTCCCATCCCAGAATGCTGTGTGGACTAGCCAGACCCTCCTCCAGCGCGCTTTGGAGGAGGGTCTGGCAAAGCGAGACTACAAGGTTAGTAACGAGGGACAGGTGACATGAGGGGTGATCAACAGGTGAGACACATCAGGGCAGAGCAGACAATCACAAAGGCAGGAAATCACACAAGCCAGGAAGTAAAAGAAAACATGACACAGGAGAAACAGACACTACAAAATAAAACATTAAACTAAATTACAATTTAAAAAAAAATGTATTAGAGAGCAGTGGTTCGCAACCTTTCTAGCCACGCTAAAGATGGCAATGTTAGTCCCGTGGACTGTCAGTTGATTGGTCCATCACTTTTAGCACTTAGCAACGATTAAATAGATTGCCATCAAATTTGGTACAGACATTCATGGTCCCCAAGGTCCCAGAATTCTGACTGTGGTGATCCTATACACTGTAAAAAATAATGGACGTAGCATCAGTGACCATTGGTTTGTGGATTGCCATTCTGAAGCCAGGAGTTTGCATTTTGGTCGTCACTATTTTGGTATTATGGAACCAGTACAGACCATACATGGACAAGAGGGTGGAGCTGGGGAGGATGACGTAGCTTAACCAGTGTCTCAATGGTTTCAATGGATAAGCATTGCTAAGCCTCGGTCCTGACTGACAGGTCCTATAGCATCCCCTGCTTTATCCTCTATTTTAAAATAAATGGGACCATCATCTACTAAATGAACATCATGCTGTATAGAAGAAACCCTTAAACTAGTGATTGAGACCATTAACTAATTATGAAAATGTTTACTGAGGTAATAAATCAAGAGAGAAATAGCCTCATTTTATCATAGACTTCTATAGAAACAGACTTCTTTTTGGAGCCAGAGGAGTCTCCCCCTGCTGGTAGTTAGAGAGAATGCAGCTTTAAGGAGCTTCAGCTTTGGCTTCAATTTTCAGACCTAGTTGCTGTTTGGGTGATTTCCTGTAGCACCACCAGCAGGTCAAAGTTTTTACTTATCTATAGAGATATGTCAAAATCATACCTGTCTTTTATTTCATACTTGTGTTATTCTAATTTAGCTTTTTCTATATTCTTTATAAAGGATGTTTTAACTGCTCTTTGATGTTTATGTAGAGCACTTTGAATTGCCTTGTTGCAGAAATGGGCCATACAAATAAAGCTGCCTTGCTTTACTAGATGGATTGGCACAACATTTTCTTCAGGCAGTCATGATTCCTGGAAAGTTAATTCTAATGACATAATTATAATATAATTTTCAACAACTATTGGATAGATTGCCATGGAATTTGGAACAGACATTCACGTTTACCTCAGGATGAGTTGTATTGACTTTGGTGATCCTCTGACTCTAGCGCCATCATCATCAGTTTTCAATGTGTCTAATAATTTAGTTTGAGACCAGACACCTGCAGAACTACAGACGTTCCCATCAGCCTCAGCTGGACTTTGTTAGAATAAATTAGCAAACTATAGTATGTAAATATACTAAAATAAGATCAAGAACATGGTAAACATTGTACGTTACACATCAGCATGTTAGCATTGTCACACAATGCACTAGCATGGCTTTGGTGTTTATAAAGGATCCCCATTAGTCATCATCTTGGTGAAGGGGTCCAACACAAGACAAACTGTCTTGGCTTTAGACTCTAATGCTGTGTCTCACTTCTTTACTTACACTTGGTAGTTCAGGGTTTCTTTCCCATTACATTAGAATTGTTTCCAGACCCCTAGAAATCTCAAATCATCCAGTAATCCACAAGAAAAACAGATTAGAGGAATGTCTGAAGAAATAGATATACAATTGTGTTGCATAGAGGTTTTTCTCAGCTTTCCTATCCTATTAATCACCGTTGAACCTGATTTTTACGTTGTAACCCCCCCCAGGGGTTGGGAACCGCTGAGATGTAATGTTGATGTTTGAGGAATTTAAATGTATTTTGCTGTTGTTGAAAACGCTCTTCAAAAATCTAATGGATTGTTATTGTGAGTACGAGTTAAATCAGAACTCTTAGAATATATACGTATAGATATATCCAACTTTGACTCCATTACAGTGATGGCTGTAGATGAGTAACGTTCGGTGTAGAAAATCATTACATTTCTGTTCTGTTCAACGCTAATCTTCTAACTTTAATCTTCCATTCAAAGGACCATGAACATGCCACGTTTGATGACATCCTCGGTGAGTGTGACATGTGTGGGTTTTCAAACGTTCTCAAGCTCTCAAGTAGAAAAGTTACTCTCCCAGTGTAAATGTGGAAAAGATGAGGGTGGGATAAGTTTCAGCTTGCTGGAGAGCAGAGATGACTCATAGTTTTGTACTTTGTACTTTGTATTTTGTGTGTGTGTGTGTGTGTGTGTGTCTAGGGACAGCCAATTAATGTTTCTCACCATTACGTCTGAGTGGGAAAAGTGACACCTCTCTCTCTCTCTGTGTGTGTGTGTGTGTGTGTGTATGTGTGTGTTTCCCTGGCCCAGAGGAGATAGAGAAGAAGCTGATTGGCTACAGGAAAGGCTGTAAGATCTGGAACATGCTAATTTTCTGCCAGGTGAGTGACAGGAGACACAGGGACATATTGTGACGTTAGTGTTGGCTTGCTAACAGTAATGGATTGAAGGATAAACTGATATCAGCTGCTAATGATATCAATATGTTTTTTTGCCTCTCAAAGAATCATATGTTATATCATATGTTATATTTTGGGACAAATATTTGCTTTTGGCAGTTTAAATAAAAAATCCCTTAGTTTGAGCCTTTAAAGCATCACTGTGTCACATTGTTATTTTTTGTGATTTATACCCCCCTACACTTCTACACCGCTGTGGTAAATATGGACAGCTGTACGTGTGCAGTTGTTATGACACAGCCAAAACATCAAGCAACTGCAATAACACAAAATATAGTAAGCCAGCTAATATTACTTACTAGTCCAACAGCTCTCCATCTGTCTGCAGCGTTTTATTTTACCAAGCTCTCGCCAGTAAAACACGCAGCTCAACGAGTAAAGCTTTCTGTCCATCAGAGAACTCTGTCAATCAGGGAGAGTGGAGGTGGAGCAGCTTTCACCCACATGAAACACATGGAACACATCTCCTGCTGCCTAGATGATATATATATATATATATACACATACATACATATATAGAGAGAGAGTAACAGCTACCCCTTTCCCCAGGGAGGCCCAGGCCATCTGTACCTGCTGAAGAATAAAGTGGCCACCTTTGCAAAAGTGGAGAAGGAAGAAGACATGATCCAGTAGGTGGACATCTATCACCGATCATCATGATACAGGGCAAAGAGCAGGCATTATCCTGTTTAAATGTTCATACATAAATAGTGACTGAAAGGAAGTGAGGAGGTCATGTTAATCAGTATGTTCAGTATACTGTAGTGTGTGTTTAGAATTTTTTCTGGACATGCAGCGACTTATAGATACTTATACATTCTTGTAGAAACTTCGGTAACACTTTACTTGATGGTATCTATATAAGAGTTACATGACAGTGTCATGAACACATGACACTGTCATGACACATGAACCCTAACCCTAACTCTAACCCTAACCTCTAAGCCTAACCATAACTTGTCATGACAAAAACCGAATGACACTTACTAAAAGAAGAGTTATGTCATAAACGTTTATGACTTGTTTATAATGTTTATGACATGTTCATGACACTCTTATGTAGATACCTTCAAGTAAAGTGTAACCAAAACTTTTGCAGTTTAAAAGAACGAATAAGATAGATGGTTCCTTTGTTCACCCTTTCAGGTTTACCTTTTACATTTGAATGAGTGCAGCTGGTATAAAGCATGTGATGGAAATCTCTAACCATAATCATTGTATTCAGAATTGTGACTATTATGCGGTTTGGACTCTAACCTCTCAGCCATGTCTTGTTGCTTGTGTTAACGTCTGCAGGTTCTGGCGGCGGCTCAGCAGGTTGATGAGTAAGCTCAACCCCAACCCCAACCTCATCCACATCATGGGCTGCTATGTGTTGGGCAGCGCTAACGGAGAAAAGGTACTTCTCTTTGGTGTCATGACAAGCAGCAACAACAAATAAGACTCCACTAGTTAGGGCACACGTTCACATTAAAGGTCTACATGCAGCATGCTTACTCATAATCTCTAATATGCACACACACACACACACACACACACACACACACACACACACACACACTCTGTCTCTCTAATGAGGCTACAGAGCATTTTAGCATATGCACGGTGCAATTATAAAGGAGGGAGCAGTTTTCGTACAAGGAAGTGATTTTTTTTATAAATCATAGGGACGAGTGTATGCATTATCTTCAGCTCTGATCCTGCTGTCATGCACAGGCAGGGGAGGACTCACGCAGCACTTTGGAAAGACAACAAAAAAACTCCTGACACCCCTTTAATGAAGTTACACCCACTCAGCCCTGCTGCAGTTACACGCTCACACATTTACACACACAGCTCCTCCTGCCACGACCCTTCAGCCCCCACAGAGACTGATACACACTCACTATATGCAGGCACCCACACACACAAACACACACACACACACACACACACACACACACATACAGCATATGCACAGGAACATGCCCACACACTGAAATATTGATGCAGGAACCACTGTACTACTGCTTCTTAAGATGGCTTACTGCTGTTCCAACCTTTGTTCTGAGAAAACACTTCTAGAGCTTCTTCTGCCCACTTCACGAAAACCTCTGAAATCTTAAGTGAATTACAGGATAGTCCTGTATTAATATTTCAGGGATACTGTGGGTAAAAGGCCATTAGATGCATACTGTATGTTTGTGTTCACCTCGTGCTTGAAATGAAGTGTTTAATGCAGTGCGAAGCTGTGAGGGCGGTCAGACACTTACAGAGAAAAAGCACCAGAGGATGATATCTGAGGGTCTGATGAGCCTGATAATGATGTTACATGTGGTATGTTAGTATTTTAGTGATATATAATAGTGATATATAATTAGATTAATATTAGGGCTTATATGTTAAAATGAGATTTTTGCAAGTTTTTTTTCTGCTACAACGGACGTGGTCACGTCGTAGGATCACTATGACTGGCAGGGCAATAGTCATCGCGCACATATACATACAATAAAGTCCAGTAAAGTTCACAGGCAGAGTTTAATCTGCACTTTAGTTTACGTGATTTGGTACTGACTTTCATATTAATGTTTCCACTAGTCTTATTTGTCAGTGCTTTATGTTGTCATGGTAATTATTACATGTTTACAAGTCTGGACGATCAACAAATCAGTGGCTGTGATTGAAGTAGTTTATGAATAATATGTCATTCATATTAATCCATGCATCACCTAATTGCAATACTATAATAACATACAGGCCTGTCAGACAGGAAAGCCTAGTTTATGTTTAATATATCTAATATTGTGCTGGTCATACTATACAATGATTTATTGTTCATCTTTGTTAAATAATGCAGCAGATAAAGAGCTTAAAAATAATCACATTTAAATCGCAAAAGTGGTTAAACAAATCACAATTAGGATATTTTCCCAAATCGTTCAGCCCTAATTCATATTTATAATAAATCCATAGAACTACTTATGAAAACAGAGTAAAATAAAGGCATGTCTCTAATATAAGCCTCGTTTTAATACAGCTGATACCCTCTGCAGCTAAATAAAGGCCACTATGTGAGAATGGACAGTATTAAATGCTGCGTGTAGCACATTTCCAACAGCCTGTGTTGTGGTGTAGAAGTCCCACAGGGACTGGACAGGGATAGCTTCTGCCTGTTTGCACTACTGCAGGCTCGGCTGGAGAGCCACTATTAATAGGCTGCTTGAGCTAGCTACAGATGATGCTCACTCCACTCCACGCTGCATCACTCCCTACAGCTCCATCAGCCTGCCTACCCTGCCAACACATACATTTACATTTGAAAAGAAAGAAGAGAAAATTAACATCTGCCACAGAATAAAGCTGTCTGCAGTGTCAACCTAATTTAAAGTGGATTGGTCATTTATCCTGTCGTGATGTGGTGCTGCGTTACAGCTGTGCTAAAGAGGATAACCCATGGGCACAGGAACCACATTATGGATTCTTTTGAGTTTTGGGAATCAGAGCATTCTGCCAGCTCATGTTTTATTTGTTCAGACAGATTTCCAGCTGACCAGACCCTGGCTGGAAAAACAACCATTTTCAAATTCTGATGGATACCTTTTGACAGAGCCATGCTAGCTGTTTCCCCCGTTTCCAGTCTTTATGCTAAGCTAACCAGCTGTTGGCTATACTGTACTTTAATATTTAGCATTCAGACAGTAGAGTGATATCATCTCACTCTTGGCAAGAAAATGATTAAAGCATATTTCCCAAAATGGGAAAGTGATAGCAAATAATCGTATGGAGAGTACACCACCTTAAAAGAAAAAAACTATTTTGTACCTGTGAACTCAAACTCAATGTTGATATATTAAAGGGAAGGGGCCTTGAAATCTTCAAAAATATACCCAAAGTTTCTCTCAAGAAAAATTACTTGAATGTTGAAAGTTTTTCTTGCAAGATAACAAAATAAATTTCTTAAATAATAATAATAATAATAATAATAATAATAATAATAATAATAATAATAATAATAATAATAATAATAATAATAATAATAAATAAAAGAACCAAAGACAGGAGCAACCAGAGGGAGGAGGAGGAGTTAAGATTTCCAGATATAGCACATGCTGATGGAAGGATACAGTTGGGTTTTTGCTACGTAACACTTTTGCAAAGAACAAATTTTAAATAAAAGTGCTCGGTGCACAGTGAGGCTGGTGATTTGGGATCTCAGACACATGCCGTGTGCCATTTCCACATTTCTTATTTCATTTATCGGTTTTTAGCAGGGACAGTGCACAGTAAAACACATTGATATAAATGTGCCTTCAGTTTCAAATGCAGACTAAAGAAGCTTTGAGCTAGTGATGGTGAAGTGGTGAAGTCTTGATTGATGACGGGCACACAGGTTCAGCACACTACACCTTAGTAAACACATCACCACTGAAATGGAACAGCTCTGGGATGCTAACAATGATATGATGCTAGGGCAAGACAAGGCATGATAGATAGACCAGACAATATCAGTTAGCGGGTCCTTAAGCTGTGTGCTGCTGACCAACTAGCGTTGGTGTTCACAATGCTATTCAGTCACTGGCTCATCCTGTCATATCCGCATGCTTCAACAAATCCAACATCATTTCTGTGACCAAGAGAAGGAGAGCAGCTGGCCTGGATGGCTACCACCCAGTGGCCCTCACCTCTGTAGTGATGAAATACCTGAACGACTAGTGAAGGATTGACACCTCAGGGCTGTGTTCTGGGTCCCTTGCTGTTCTCCCTGTACACAGATACATTAAAATGACAGGTACATGAACACAGCTTAAGATGACACTAAAAAATAAATAAGAATGAATAAGCAGAAAAACTAGTGAATGGATAAGTAGGGCTATTGACTGACAGTCTTGTTGTACATAAGGTTCAAGATGAAGGCATGTGGTGTTGAAGATGAATAATGTCTAAATACAGTCAAAAATACTAGTGTGCAAAGACAAAGTAATAATAAGAATATAATCGAACAGCAATCAAGTGAAATAAAAGTCCAGTTTAAAAGCAATCCTGATACGTGGAGGTGTTCTGGTAGACCTGATGTGCAGAGGAAAAAAAAGATGAATCAGTCCAGATAAAAAATATGTAGACATATTCAGGTGTTCTAGTAGCCCCAGACATCCCTAGCCCTAATCCTCTGCACGTATTCCTCCAGTTTCCTTCTATACGAGTCCTTGCTCTCCAAGTCTTTGTTTTAATTGTCTTTGGACACGTTGGAGGCCCTCGTCTTTAAAGTAGGGCCTTCAGGTCGCTGGTAACCCAGGGTTTGTTGTTTGGGTAGCACCAAACGTCTTTTATTGTCCCCAGACATGTTAAGCCATCAGTGTCCTCAGTAGCTGGTTCCAGCCAGTGGCATTACCTCACTAATTAAGAAGGCAAAGGTCTATATGGACTTTTAAAGGCAGGTCCAGTGAGGTAAGGTGTTCCTTCATCAGCTCGCTGCTCTGACAGGCCCTTACCCCACTGTAGATCCATTCTGACAGATATGCATCGAAACAGACAGAAAACATTACCAAAAGTGCCTTTCAATTATTGTCAGCTATTGCCATGTTGGTGGCACAATGGCCCTCATTTATCAACCTAACGTAGAAACCAGTGCAGATATGAGCGCAGAAATCATCTTACAACAGGCTTCACGTGTGATTCATGAAGAGTTCCTATCACACCAATTAGAGCGTAAGAATGGTCGTACACTGATAAATGCAGCGGCTGGAAACGATCGTAATTTAAATATCACACCCCTATATATTCTCAGTTCTGAGGCCTCGCCCCTACAATTTACGACATGGCGAGACGTAATCCGGCTGAGAAGAGACACTTTTCAGAGGTGGAGATTGAAACCTTGATATCTCAGGTACGTGTGTACTATCTGGCAGCCTGAAAACTGGTATTAAAGGCTGTAGAAAGAATGCTGAATGGAAAGAGATCACTGATGCAGTGAATAGTGTTGCCGTGGTAAATCGGACTCCAGCTGAAGTTTATTTCATTTATACATCCTTGACATATGTATGCTATAGTCCCCATAGTAATATACAGGCTTATATTAGGCCTACATGGTTTACGTATATTTAAATAAACACACAGTAGCGGAGTTTATGCAGTGTCTTTTATTTTACTCGTGTTTTTTTCATGAGTCAGAACTGTGAGGGAGAGCGTGTGTCATCCGCACCCCCGTGCTGGACCACCACCCCGACCCTGTCTCCTGACAGCAGAGGGGCTGGAAAAACAAGCCGAAATATATCGGTCAATGGCAGAAATAAATGTTGTGCATCGTCATGTTCCTGTATTGAGTATCATTGCCAATCATAACAATATACCTTTTAAAAGCGATGAATAATATCCTGTCCCCTTGGTATAGCCCCAGTTGGGGCTGTGCTGGACACTGCTCTCTGGGCATCGGGTCATCTGGCTCCAGAACCCCACAGGCTAAAACGATGTTGCAGATTTTTTTCTGGCGTGTATAGAAGGGTCCCCCCGCTGATGCAAGACCATGAGCCATCTGCCCTTAATCAATCCGATGGGGCGCTCCACCGTGGCCCGTGTGCGTACGTGTGCACTGTTGTACCAGCGAATAGAGGTCTTTTAAAAGAGCCAGATCTGCCATTGCTGATAAGTGATCAACTGATGACTTCTCCTTCTCCTGATAAACTTTTTATATGCTGCACCGCAAGTCCACACTGACTCGAAAACTTGCGTATACGAGTTCAGACCAGACGTGAGATTTTATCGCAGCCTACGCTCACGTTCAAATTGATAAATCCCTTGCTTTGCATAGGAATCGGCGTACGCCTGTCCTATGCCTGTTTTTGGTCGTGGTATGCACGTTTCATAAATGAGGGCCAATGACCTTTCACAAAGACTCAGCTGCAGTGCTGCTTGGACAGAATCAAAGTGCTGCAGGGCCTCCTGCTCTCTACATGCAGTCAGATCTCTGCACCATCACCACTTGGTTGGTTTGTTTCTATGTCAGAATGCCTGATAGCATTTGGAATGAAGTTTTCCTCTCTGTAACTCTTCCTCTCTGTCTCTGCCTCTTGCCCTACAGCTGATTCAGACTCTGAAGAAGCTGATGAGACCCTCCTTGGTCGAATTCAAGTCCCCTCTAGAGCTGTCTGCAGAGGGTGAGACCCTACACACGCATTTGCAAATAGTTGCCAGCTCAAACACATGCTTTCTTTACACATATAGGTTTACTGCATGCACCACGACATGCACACACACAAAAAGCAGTGTTGGTATTGATTGTGGCTATGGGCCTCACCTGTACACTCACTGAATGCTAATATGGACATTAATATTAATCACAGCTATGAAGTAAGCACATTAGGGAACATACAAGACAGGTGTGAATTCTGCTGAGCTCTCAACGCATCACTCATCACTCATGTGCCCGACATCATGCAATGCTAATTATTTTATTATTAAAATATTATTATTATTATTCCCTATTTTATTTTATTTTATTTGTGTATCCCGTCATTTAAAATAGGTAGTCTCATTTAGATCTCTGTACAAAATAAATATATTCAATGTAAGCACAGACAGATGCACAGATGATTCCAAACCAGTCTCACAGCAGTTCGTGAAATAATCACATAATTTAATCTATTTTGATTCGTGTACCCGGACACGATTTTTCCGTTTTTTTCGTGATGGTCAGCACGTTTTTTAAACTAATGTATTTCAATGAGATCTTTCGGGATCACAGCACAATTCTTTCTGCCAGTCAGGCTGCAGCAGAGAAGCTGGATACGGCTTTGCTATTATTGGTATTTTTAGCCCAATATCCGCTGTTTTAATCAACATTTATTCACAAGATCTTATCATGGTTTATATTTACATCTCTTAAAGGGGTGATAGAATGATTATATAGGGTATTTCACACTGTTCCTTAAGGTCTCCTAATAGGGTATGTGACATTGGTTGGGCCCGAATGCTATTTTATTAGGCCCTTAACTACCCTGTGAATATGGCCCTATTTGTAACAAGAGCTTTTCTTCCAAATATGGTATGCTCATGAATATTTAGATGAGCTGCGCGCTGATTGGTTTGAGCGAACCCCATAGAAACACATTGGAGACGAGACAGCAGGTCTCATATTTCAGACACTGCAAAGTTATACATTGCTTGTCTACTATTTCGTTATTAAATTCACTTCTGAGACTTTTTTATGTGAGAAATTAACTATATAAAGCTCAAATATGGGCCGTTTTACGAAAATTGATGGTTAATTGCAAATTTGGTAAGACGTGTCGGACTTTAGGAGCTCCACACAGTCTGACGAGAAAGCGGCAACCTCCATACCCAGAGAAAGTCACCGTTTCTCGGTTACTGGACTACCGGGGCTCGGGGCTCCGCGGAGCTGGCTGGCTGCCAGCTGCCGGCATAACTAGAGTATATTTACAGTTTGAATTTCGTCACGCCACTTATAGTACAGCTACCCCAAGGTCTTATAAAGCTAACAATTGTGTCCGATTTCAATTTAATGCATTTTTGTGAACATGAGGGGTTTCGTTAGCTGCTACTGTCCCTTCAATCCCATGTGTACAGATCGCGGCTAGTTAGCTACACTTTCAGTATAACTAGAGTATATTTACAGTTTGAATTTCGTCACGCCACTTATATAACATCTACCCCAAGGTCTTATAACGCTAACAATGGTGTCCGATTTCAATTTAATGCATTTTTGTGAATTTCAGAGGTCTAGGAGGAGGCTAGCTAGCTCTCATTGATAGAGCTCCATCCAGCTCACCGCGGGCTCTATCAATGAGACTCGCAGACAAGAGGCGTTTATTTCCCCGATCGTTTGTTTAAATAACTCAACGGACATATCCATTATAAGATTAACTGGAACATGTGATAAGAGATTGCGGGCGTAACAAGCTCGCTGACCGCGCTCTCACTCACACACACCGGCCATTTAGCAGGAAGAGGGGAGCTGCAGGCCCTGGAGCTCTGTCAGGGCAGCAGCATTTGGTAGTCCACCAAACGGTGACTTTGCGCGGGTATCGAGCACCGATACCTGGACGAGGCAGCAACCCAGGCAGCACCGGCCGCTGAACTGCGACACACAGTCGGTCAAAATTGAAATTAGCCATCAATTTTTGTAAAACGGCCCATATTTGACCTCTACATAGTTGATTTCTCCCATAAAAAAGACTCAGAAGTGAATTTAGTGGTAAAATAGCAGATGAACAGGAGCCACTGAGTTGTTCAGTTCAGTCACTTTATTATCCCAAATGGGAAACTTGAAATGCAGTCAGGAGTGAAAGATAAAAAGAAACACATTCAAGCAACATACAAATAGAGGCAACAATCCAAGACATGAGTACAAAAAAGGTTTCCTGTATGTAATACACACAACACAATTTATCACCACTGGAACAATCTCTAAAAACAAAACAAAGTACTACATTACATGTGCAAATTAAGCTGAGTTATTGCACATGGGACAAAGGAGTTTTTACCCCTATTGGTCTTGAACCGAGGTACTCTAAATCTGCGACCTGAGGAGAGTATTACAAACTCAGAGTGAAGGGGGTGGTTTGTGCAAACTAGTATAGACCGGGCCTTGCGAAGAACTTGCTGGTCAAAGATAACCATCAAGGGGGACTGTGGAAAATCACCTTACCAGCCACCTTTACAATATGGCTGAGGTGGCTTTTTTCCCTGATATTCAGGTTACCGTACCAAGCAGTCATGGCAAACATAAGAACTGATTCAATAAAAGACTTATAAAATAAGGACATCATTTTCCTATCTACATTAAAAGTGTTTAACTTCCTAAGGAAGTACAAACGTTGCTGTCCCTTCTTACAGACTGCATCACAATTCACATCAAACTTCAGGTTTTTATCGATGACGGTTCCCAGATACTTGTACTCTTCAACAAACTCAATTCCAGTTCCCTTAATGAAAGTCTTAGATGGTGGGAGGGATACTTTCCTAAAATCAATGACCATATCCTTGGTTTTTGTGGCGTTTAATTGGAGAAAGGCCTCATCATACCATTGGACAAATTCATCCACCACTGGCCCATGCTCAGATTCATCTTTATGGAGCAGGCTAATGATGACCATGTCATCAGCAAACTTCAGAATGTGCCTGTTCTCATGCTGGCTTCTACAGTCATTGGTGTAAAGAATGTACAGCAATGGGGACAGGACACAGCCCTGAGGAGAGCCAGTGGAAGAGGTGCGCTGTTCTGAAAGAAATCCATTAACCCTAACCCTCTGAGATCTACATGTTAAAAAATCTACAATCCAGCCAACAAAATTTACATCAAGATCAAAATAGGTACGCAGTTTACGAGCTAAAGTATGTGGTTGGATAGTATTAAAAGCTGATGAAAAATCCATAAATAGAAGTCTGGCATGAGGGTGCTTATACAGAAAGTTAAGTAACGTGATTGAGGCATCTTCTACCCACATCCCTGCCCTATATGCAAACTGCATGGGGTCTAGAGCCCCCTCCACCATAGATATCAGTTCCCTTTTGACCAGCCTTTCAAATGACTTCATGACCAGTGAAGTCAGTGCCACTGGTCTGAGCTCATTTAGCACCTTAGGGGTTCCGCTTTTAGCCACCGGAACAACAATGGACTCCTTCCATAACTTTGGGACCCTTCACTGCTCCAGAGACATCCTAAATATATTACAGAACACCTCACAGAGCTGTTCTGAACAGTGCTTAAGCAATCTCCCTGTAATAGAATCAGGCCCCATGCTCTTATTTGTCTTAACTCTCTGAAACTCTGCCTTAACATCATGGGCATCAAACATCTGGCTCGGCTTTGTGGAAGAGGAAGACTCTTTGCATATTTCTCTAAGTTGCTCTGTGAAGTCATGAGTATCAAATCTTAAATTGAAGGAGTTAAGAGCTTCGGCTAAATCTTTGTTGCTATCATAGCCTGCAATACTAACTTTCTTGTTTTCAGTATTATTATGCTGGCCCGTTATTTTCCTCATTCCGTGCCACGCTGCCTTCAAATTGTTGCTGCTTAAATTTTCCTCTAGCTTATTTTTATATTGTAACTTGGCCCTCTTAATTTGCAGTCTGACCTCTCTCCTTGCTTCCTTTTTTTCTGTCTCTTCACCTTTAGAAAGGCCTTTTGTTTTCTGTTTAACGCATTTTTCAGAGATTTAGTGACCCATGGCTTGTTATTCGGGTACACCTTAACATTCTTTTTAGGAATAACAGTATCCTCACAAAAGGTAATATAACTGCATACAGTGTCAGTTAGTTCATACAATATCTTTGGCAGAGTCCTCAAACACAGTCCAATCAGTACAATCAAAGCATCCCTGTAATTTAGAAACAGCATCTTCATTCCAGACCTTGACTTCTTTTGTCTTCACCTTCTCCCTCTTGAGTATGGGCTTGTACACAGGGGTGAGATAGATGGTGCTGTGGTCAGTCTAGAATAAGCTTTATATGCTCCTTTTATAGAATCGTAACACAAGTCCAGAATCTTATTTTTTTCTAGTTGGGCAGATGACGTACTGGTAAAGATTTAGGGATTTGCTCAATTTACAGTTATTAAAATTGTATTATAAGTTGACATCAACTCGGTGGTTTGAGATTTGCCCGTTTTCAACATTAGTTTCAAATTGTGAGATTTTCAGAGGAAAGAGGTGTCAGTGGGACTTTGAGCTTCTATGTATGTCCTATTTACCCACCAAACTGACGTTATTCAACTATGATGACAAGGTAAAATCAGTTTTGCATTCTATCACCCCTTTAATGTTGTTATCTCGGTTTTTATTACCAGGGAAGCTGGATTGCTTTGTTTATTGATATTTATAATATTTATCCGTTATTTAACTATAACGCAACATCTATCAACATTTATTTAGATGTTATCATGGTATTCATTTCTTTATTTTAATGATATTATTTCGGCCTTATAAGCAGTGAAATATTACAGTGTGCACAAAACACTACATTGAGCGATGCGCATTCCATATCCCACAATGCAATGCGGTCATTCATATCAAGAGATTCAGACAGCGATCAGCGGGTCTTTAACGACAATATCGCTTCAATTTACATATTAAATGAGTGATTTTGTCAACAGCACCCGTGGGAGAAGTTGCTCAGTTTTTCCAGTAAGTTATGTGCACCATGATAACGTGTTCCCAACCCACAGGGATTCAGGAAGTGACGTAGTAGTTACCACCCAGTGGGCTATGTGGGTAGGTTGTGTCATCCTCCCCAGCTACACATTCTTGTCAAAATATGGTCACTTCTGGCTTCAAAAAACCAAGATGGCGACGGCCAAAATGTTAACTGGAGGCTTCAAGCAGTCCACAAACTAATCTGACGTCATTGCTGCTACTTCCATTCGATTTATAAAGCTTATGGTTCAGGCCAATATTCTAATCATACATTTAGCCATCATTTTATTTTCATTCAATTTATTTTATTTTCTATTTTTGTCTCTAACACACACTTACACAAACAGTGCTGATACATATAAATGCACTTGTACATTTCCATTAATAATCCTGTCTTCTCTGTGTCGTCCTTTGTCCTTAGGCAAAGAGATGATCGAGACGTACTTTGACTTCCGTCTGTTCCGCCTGTGGAAAAGCCGCCAGCACTCCAAGCTGCTGGACTATGACGACCTCTTGTGACCTGATTCACGTTGTGTTGGCTTGTCGGCCGGTTATCTCACGTCTGGGCCTCCTGTACGGTGACAGGGCCTCTGGTCAAAGGGTCCTGAGAGGCCCCTAGACGGGCTCTGTGGCAGAGCTGGAGCAGCAGGGCAGTTGGGTCTTTTGTTCCCCTATGAAGCGATAGGGTGGCCCTGTAGATTCCCTTATCCATTTTCACTTTCTGCCTATCTCTCAGAAAAGAGAAAGAGAAGGACAAGAAAAAGGACGAGAAGCGAGGGACTCATCATTCTAGCCTAGATGTGTCAGAAGACCCTCGTTCAGAGAGGATGTTAGATCAAAGAGTGACAGCTGAGAACAGAAGGAACTCGTTCTTTCTCAGTTTCTTTGCCTTTAGCCAACCTATCTGCTGTTTTAAGATAGAGGCTGATAAGGAAGGGAGTATTTTCTTTGTCAGGTGAGGAAATTAGAGCTTATATGTAAATAAACAAGCGCTTACTGGAGCCTTAGAGAATAGATTTCCAGCATCTCTAGCCATGCTCACGTGTGAAAATCTAGACTTTTAATTAGTCCTATTCAAATTGAGAGTTGTCTATTAAACACAGCTTTTTTAAACTTCAAATATATGTATTAGTATTTCGTACGGACTGTTGTATTAACTCAGGTTATATATATCTTGTTTGATACTAAGAATTGTACTCACTGTAGGCAACATACTGTAGATCAGAATTCAAGGCCTTCAAGTCCACACAGCGTCGTCCTCAGTGGCAGTCCTGACGGTCAGGGGATGTCATATTTTAACGTGTGTGTGTGTGTGTGTGTGTGTGTGTGTGTGTGTGTGAAGAGCGGAGATTTTCTATATTTTCTTAGTCTTTCAAGTCAACTGTAGCCGAACAGACTGATGTATCCGTGCATGTTTCAGAACATTTAAGCATTACATTTGACCCTGTGGAGCCAACACTAGCTTTTGTTCCTTTTCAGTGTGTTTGTATTGCATGTGTGTGTGTGTGTGTGTGTGTGTGTGTGTGTGTGTGTGTGTCCATAGTGTACTTGCAGTTTGTCACTCTTTTGCAGGTGGAGACTATGACAGCAGACTCTCTACACCATGATGTCGATAGAAATACATACTGATAGCACACATACAGTAAACTGCATTTATTTCAACACTAGATTTACTCACGTTTTTTTGGAGTAAATTAGAATTTATTATTATACTTTATTTTTACTGTATTTACTCAAGTTGAATCACTCAAAGTAGCAATGGAGAGGGTTTTATTTTTGTTTTTCCTTCTCTACCAAGTTGTTGTTACAGTTTTAATATAGTGTTTTAGCATTTCAGTGAATATCACAATATGATGGTCTGTGTCTCCAAACAGTCCATACCCATTTCTAATATCCATTTTAAACAGGAGAATACCTGACTTTTAATCCCCTCAAACTCCAAAAGCACTGGATCATCATCTACATTTCCCACAATGCAACTGGAAAGGGTCTTTTTATCACCCTCCCTGCCTGGTAAATGCCCATGTCTTTCAAACCCTGAACCCCAACATGTTGCACAGGCAGAGAATGTCCTCCACCTTTAAAGAGAACTGATCTTCATGTGGACTGAACATACGCTGGCCACATGTCTCCTCACAGGCTGCAGTAATGGCCTGAGCTGTATTTATTCAAAAGTCTTTGCATTTTTTCAAAGCAAGTGCTTACCCCAATTGTACTGTAAAGATCAACAATATGTACACTCATTATGAAGTATATTTACACTAATGGTAAATACGTAACTGCTGCATAAAGTTACTTTATACTGACAGTAGACATTTTTAAAGCTTACTTCCCATTTGGAAGAGTGTAACTGCTGGGATCGGTACTGATTAACGTATCGTCAGATAGGAGGAGTGACATTACATTACTCCGTCTCAAGCTTGTGGGGGCCATGTATTCTATTGATGAATTATTGTTGAATTATTGTTGAATTTATATCTTTCTGCAGATGTGTTTGCAAAGATAGGTTTATGAACACAACATCAATGTTTAATTTATATGAAAGTGAAGGAGTGATTCAGGGGAGGAATTTCAACTATACTGTACGTGTCATTCCTCCACATATGCTTCCTACATTTATATCCACGCTTCCCTGCACACTGTAAATGAGTGAAGACATGGCTGACTGAGCCCTGTCACTGCTGATGTGGACATTCATGTCTTTTGTTGTTGTTGCTTCCTGAGCCATGCAGTCAGCTGAGCTGGAAGAAGGGTTATTTGCATTGGAGCATTTTATGGATTTAGATGACACCACTATTCATCTTAATGCATCCATGAGGACATGGGGTCTCTAAAAGGAGCGCTGTGGTCCAAACTGGGACATTAAAGCATTAGAGTTCTCTCCTTACATCAAGTAAGAATGTAACACATGCTATAAAAGAGCCCCTGTCATACTTTTCAGCATCATTTTTGTCTTCTTGGTCAGCACAGATGTAAAACTGGGCTGCTTTCTCCATCAGTGACATCACTATTGGAGGAATTTCAAACAGGTATGTGTTCAGACAGTTAAGAAAAAGGCCTGTCTGAGGGTGACAAAGTTCCTTTTGGAGGGAAATGTGTTTTGTACTTCATACATACATCTGTTCCATACACAAACAACTATACAGTATATAACACACTAAAAGACGGAGAAAATCCAACATAAAAACATTATATAGGCTCTAATAGTATTGCAGTTAGAACAGTTTTATAGTACAAATGTTTTTACAGTGAGCTTTGTATCAAATGAAAGCTGAAACAGTTTTATCCTGACTAGGTTTTTGGACTGAAGTCTTTTAAGTGGAGGAAGGACCAGGCAACTTTGATACTGTCCTCAGCATTATAACAGCGGACTGTTGTTGTTTTCTGGGTGTGAATTATTGTATTACTGTAAATTATGATTTGGTTCTGTGCTGGTGTTGCAGTTAACTCATTGCTGTGCCACGAAGTAGCAAATATCACGAGATTACTGTCACATTAACTGTGGTCATTCCTGTAAACAGCTTAGACAATACACAGTATGTCAGACAAGATTTGATTGGAATACTGGCTTTTATTTGAAATGTTATGCTGTTTTATATTACATTTGGCCAGTAGCTGCTGCCACTCTTGTTGTAATCTTGCTTTTTTCTTAGCATTTGTACCAACCTCAAAAGGTAGGAAATGTCCATTCATGTAAAAATCATAGAACATGTTCCTTTTTCTTTTTGCTCATGCCTTGTAGCTCTGAGACATATTTCTCAAACATTAAATCTTGTGACAGTGAACCTCAAATTTCTCTTTGCCTAAAGGTAGGATTGAACCTTTGTCATTGCTGTACATTCATGATTTTGCTTCATGCTACTCTCCAAACATTTCTTCTGTAGCAATAACTGTGTATGAATAGTTCTGTATGGTTATATTTGTAAAATGTACATGATAGGGAATAAAGTGCAAGGTATTGTATTAGTCTGTAATAGTACCTATAGATTACAGCTGCTTGCTGTGCTGGAACGTAGGTTAATTTGAGTGGAATTTGTTTGCCAGAAAACCAAAACAATGAGCTAAAATAGGCTAAAAATCTCCAGCTGAGAGGAACCACAGAGGTGGGGGATATTTTGTTGTGGGTTCGTCAAGACTGGCACCCCCTCTAATACCCAGTCATTTGATCCATTGGGAGCTCCGAACTGATCCCTACGGTGCAAGAGCATTGGAGAAAGCAGGAGACCTACCATCAATTAACTTTTAACAGGGGGGACAACCCTGTTCATTTCATCCCTCCCATGAACTACTCTTTTTATACTCATTTAATTTTAATTTGACTAACCAGGAATGGCATAGCCCCTCATTTCGCCTACTGCCTGATATCATGTTTTGGTAACATTAAGGAGTTGAGCAGAGTTAACCTCAGAGAGTCATACCAGGACAGTCTTGGGTGACGGCAACTTTGAGACAGCAGAAAATCCTCAACCACAAAGAGGTAACTCAGATGTCAAGAGGCTCTTTAATGAGGACTTGTATTCATATTAGCATGAACATTGGAGTTAGGCGAGTGAGTTGGACTTGTCATGCTGGCTCACTGAGGCAGCCATTTCCATTTCCTGAGAACACAATTACACAAATGGAGAGATTGACCCATGAACGCCTCCCCTCTCCTGTTATTTTCCAGATGAAAATGTCATCATTGAGACCCCCTGTTGAAATTATTAATATGCATTGCTGTGGCCTCCCCGCTGCTCTCGCTGGTTTCCGTGAAGGTTGCCAGGGCTCAGTTGGGAGCGTGATTGAGTGTGATGACAGTGATGGATTGATTGCCCTGATATCTCCAGTCAGGCTGTGGTTGTATTTTGGGAAGAGGGGAAAATAATGTGTTCATGTAACGTCTGTTTCACTTTGCATCAACTTCTAAGTCATCTAACTGAGCATTTCATTTTGAAAAAACTTTCTTAGACTAACACACAGTAGAGATCTGTGGGAGTGATAGATGTTATAATAAGGCTCAAAGGTTCAACATGTGTCTTCATGAATAAAGTCTAGTT
This sequence comes from Sander lucioperca, assembly GCF_008315115.2. Classification (NCBI taxonomy): domain Eukaryota; kingdom Metazoa; phylum Chordata; class Actinopteri; order Perciformes; family Percidae; genus Sander; species Sander lucioperca. Next base: position 28,210,667 of record NC_050174.1, on the reverse strand, counting down.
TATTATGGAAGGTATAATAGTAATTAATATTGCTGTGTGTCTGGGGACTTTGATACTAGGAAATGGTAAGAATATATATGGGTAGCTTCCCTGAGCTTTTGGGTTCTTCCTTAGAATAGATAATGGAACTTTAATCCAAACTATTGTATCTGAACTTCTAGCAAAGACATGTTGTTGCATTGCACAATGTTGGTAATAACCTGTGAGGAAAACTATTGTTTTTAAAACTTTATTTACATTAAACCTTAGCTCTACACAGCATGTTTCTATTGTGTTATTGATCGAGCGATGGCATGAATACAGTGGAAATGATTACTACCATTTGAAATCTTGATGACTGTGAGCTTTCAAAAAATAAATCACTGAATTTATCCTGCTTTCTGCATTCAGGTCCAATCTCTATCTGCATAACCCAACTGTGACAGTGACTGAAAATGTTTTCCACAGCATGACTTGATAGCCATAACCAGACTTTTCACAAGTTTAAAAAAAAGAAAGAGTCAAATTTCAAACCAGTCCAGTTCCAGTTCTTAAGAATCACTGCCACATGAACAGTGTTGGGCAAGGTACTTCCAAAATGTAATACATTATAGATTACTAGTTACTAGGATTTCAGAGTAATTAGTTATATTACATTATTACTGTCTCTGAAATGTAATGCTTTACAATTCTTTTGCATTCTTTTGAGTTACTTTCACCAAAATAACTGCAGAAGTATGACTTGGTTTGTGAATTTCACCACAGGACTTAAAGTCTCATCTTTATCCACTTTAATAGCCTACATCATCATTTATTCATACTATTTTGTATTATTAGTTTGAATCTGCAAAGTAGGCTAACTAAAGCTTTAGAATAAATAGTGAATTAAAACGTTACTTGACTCTGAATTGTAGTGGAGTAGAAGTATAAAGTAGGAGAAAATTACCTGTCGAGACAGCGTCTACTGTCTCCGGTTCTGGCTCTGACCACGGGAATAGAGACAGGACACTCGTGTAATTGAGATTGTAACGGGTATACCATTACATATTACCAAAATTGTATGAGTAATGCGATATATTACTGCGTTACAGCAAAAAGGAATACATTACTGTAATGTTGTAACGCATTACTCCCAACACTGCACATGAATGACATAAGAGATTTTTGCCATGCATAGTAAAAATCTGTCCTGGAGTGCAAATTGTTGCAAAAGTGCATTGTTAGCTCTCAGCTAGGAACATGTCCAGATGAAGGATTGATGGGAATCATGCGGTGTGATTGACCAGGTACACATGTTAAAGTACAAATTAAACAAAAACCCTAAATGTGTCACAGACAGACATACAGTAACCAGCATGTGATGAATAGTTCTAGAGAGGACGGAGTGAACCAGACCAAACCAACACAAGGAACAAAGTTAGGCTCAACACAGCGGGGACAAGCTACAGAAAGAGAACCAGAGTGAGAGAGCAGGGTTAGGAGGACAACCTGTGTGAAAGAGAACCAGAGTGAGAGAGCAGGGTTAGGACAACCTGTGTGAAAGAGAACCAGAGTGAGAGAGCAGGGTTAGGAGGACAACCTGTGTGAAAGAGAACCAGAGCGAGAGAGCAGGGTTAGGAGGACAACCTGTGTGAAAGAGAACCAGAGCGAGAGAGCAGGGTTAGGAGGACAACCTGTGTGAAAGAGAACAGGAGTGAGAGAGCAGGGTTAGGAGGACAACCTGTGTGAAAGAGAACAGGAGACAAGAAGCAGGGAAAGAGGAAAGTTTTGAGGAAACTCTGAACATCTTTTGTCTGTTTCACACTCCCCGAAACTTTCTCATATACTTACACACTGACAAATACTGATTTATTTATTTAGCACACTGCACAACTCCTATACCAATTGAGAGTGTGCTGAGTGGTGTAACTATACTATATACTGTATATACTGGACTATAGACATATGCAACCAGAAATGAGGGGACACAAGCAATGTTCAAAGCAAATCCTTTCCTCTGCAAGGTGTTTTGTTCCCCACACACATCTCTGATTGAAGCTGGAGGCTACGCTGTATCTTCCTGATTGGGGGAGTTGACTCCCTGTCAAAGGCTGTAGTAAAGTAAAACTCACTTTACTGCAGCCCTGACCTTCAACCCTCCTGTCAGAACCTCCTCTTCACTGACAGCTCTCATTCCTGGAAGCTGGTGTGGTGTCTTAAATAGTAATGCTGTGATGCTGTATGAAGAGGAATCCGCCGACACTGTTCTTGATTATAAAAAGGTTTATTACAAGCAAAGATTCAGCATCAATTTTACAGACTCCATGGAAGGTCTGGAGAACACACCGCCAATATGCATTCTAATTCTACCTTTACATTTCACAGCTTATATGGGATAGCTTAGGTAACATGTTAGATAACCTATGGAACAGTCAAGTTGACATAGCATAGGTTAGTGTCCTCTTCAGGGGCTTCCTATAGTTCGTTAACCCCTCAGCATCCAATCCGAGACCTGTCTTTTAAACATCCCATCGAAATCACGCCACTAAGAGGTTAATTATTACTCCCTATACTGCCACAGTACCCATGATGAACGTTCTTATTATGACTCAGCACATTTGAGCTTTATACAGACATTAAACCTATAAGTCCATCAGATACTACATATTTCCCCCCTTCGAGACTTAATAAAGTCTCGAAAACAAAAGGAGTAAAACATACTTGTTTATTACTACAACAGAAGAACAATATCTCCAACTCATGTTCCCTTCATTATAATTTCAACAATAAACTTTGTGGAGTGTGAGAGCGAAAAACCCATCTGGCAGCTTTCTTTCCAAATAGCCATCAAAACATCTGAGATGGGAAAACTCTCTCACGGTCCCTCTGCCCTAGGCGACCACCGTAGTACTCCAGATCAATTAGAGAATAAATCTTTATCAATTTAATTTATGTTAATATATGGTTTGAGCAAATACATATGAAAACCTCAGAAAATGAAATAAAATCAAAACAATCAAAACAATGTCCAACTTCAGGCAGGTCGACCCTTCGGAGCTGAATAAGGACTTCTCTTCCTGCCTAGACCCCATATCCCTAACCGTCGAGAAAAAAGAAAAACATCTGAGATTCCCCATATATTTACTCCCTGACAGAAAACATCATTCTTCAAACCATTAATGCAAGAATATGATACAATGTATGTATTACTCATGCAAGCATGTCTATATCAGAACAAACACAGGAATGTAGTCCACTACACTGCAGCTTCTCAGCAATGTTGAATATCAGTGCAGTGTTGGTGTGGTGAAATCTGAACAGATCCACACCGTCCTGGTTCAGAAGTCTCCTAGTTCCTTCATATTGTCCATATTTGTATCTGAATCTCCCTCTGCACATTACCTCATATGCTCTGGAAGAAAAGAAAACACTGACCAGTATCGTTTGCAAGACAACACATGAAAATTAAAAACATCAAATAAGAATAAAAATTAATATCAAAAATAATATATGATAATATGAATCACATTCCATTTCCCCCCTTTGACTAATAAGACAATACTAAATATCACTACAATATCCAAAGAAATGTGAAAAAAGCATACAGTAAACCAAACCCTTAGTTATAAAAAAAATTTCTAATTCCCTCTTCGCCGACCATTGATAGTCAGCAACAAAAGTTATCATTTCTAAAAAAAATAACTCTTATCCTGATGCATCAATCACACCTTCAACAAATTAAATCAAACAAATCATAAACATCTCTTTTTAACACATCTTGGTGTAGCCAATTGGGGATTAGAGAAGACCAAATTTATTTTAAGAGCCAATCATTTTGTAGCATGTAATTACTCGCTTTTTACAAAGTACCACACAAAGTCTCTCTTCACTGTTTGATTACCAGATAGTGGGTGTAATAAATCTCCTTATGTCCAACTCTGTCAACCTCATCTATGTGACATTCCTGTTTAAATTAGACACAAGACAAACCAAGTCTGCTTGCTAATGTAATATGCAGAACAATCGTTCCTCTCCATTAAATTGTCCTGTAATTATTATCTTCTAACCCTACATACTTCAATAACACCACTGCACTTATGCAGAATAGTGAAATTCAAATCAGATTTCTAAACCTCTATATAAATGACAAAAGATGCTGATCCATCATTGGGCTATAATAACTGATTTCCATTCGCAAATCTTAGAGAGAAATCATGAACAAATGACTGGTACACTATAAACAACAAATTAACCAATGCAAACAACTTTTAATTTGAGTAGACTATATCTGTGATTGGGAGTTGTCTTATCTTTTCTCACATTATCACTGCTAATGTTTTTATGCATTCTCTATGCATCCCTATTTTACTTATAGTTACACAATTGTTCTAAGCTTACTTTTAACCAAATTCTGAGAACAGCACTCTCAATCTGCTGTTTGTAACAACTTTACATCAATCCAATTCAAATTCATACATGAGATCACTTCCCAATAAATTATCTGGGCAACACTCAAATAATAGAAACATCTTCAAAAGTTGCCTATGTCATTGGACCACAAAAATAAAACAGTGAAATGTTCTTTTAACATTTCCTGACACAGCAACCAAAGTAACACATTTGTCACTAGTTTTGTTAGAAGCTGTCACAGGAAAATCATTACAAAGTTAACAGAATAGATTTCACCAAATACTGACAAAATGTAAGGTTTTCATACCAAGTTGCTTAATTTAGAGGCATGTCTCAACCCTTCACATAGGTGTGTTCACATAGGAGTAACTCTATTTTAAAAGTAGAAATAATTACTTCTTTAGAGTATGTGTATTTTCAAATTGTGTGTTTGTCGGTGCATTACCTCCATTTTATGTGTCAATGCGTCGATGCGTCAATGCGTCGATGCGTCAATGCGTCGATGCGTCAGAGCAAATCCGATCTCTCTCACTCCTCCCTCCTTCTACGGTCAGTCTACTGATGTCTATGCTCATCTGTGGAGATCTGTACCAACTTGTGACTGTCATTGTCCCCAATTGTTGGATCTCTTTCTGGCCCTGATGACACCCCCCTTTCAGATCTTCTGGGTATCTCTAGAATCCTGGCTCCAGGCTTCTATAAGGGTTCACCGGTCCTCCAGATGACCTTGACTGGCCCCTGTATCCTCCTCTGTAATTTCCTCTAGAGTTCCCTCCTGGCCTATTACAACTACGGGCAAAGTGTCCGATCTGTCCGCAATTATAACACTCTTCTGAAGATTGTTGAGAGTATTGATTAAATCTTCCTCTTCTTTCTCTGCATAAGCTTCCTCGTCCTCTTCCTCTCCAGTTCTGTATCTGTCCAAAAACTGGCTGTGGATATAAAACAACTGGAACCACGAATGGTGGTTGGAGCAACTGGCTTGACTGGAATTGTGGCGGTGATTGTTGATTTGGTGGGCATTGATTCTGCACAACCAAAACCTGCTTCTTGTCCTTCTTATTCTCCACCAGCTGCATTCGATTGAATTTTCTGAGAGTTTCTCGGTCCTGTTCTTTCACTTTTTGGGACCCTTTTTTCAGCAATTCGTCCCTCTGTATCTTCAGCTTCTCCAAGTATGACATGCATCGCTCCATGTCTCTTTCAATCTCTTCTATGCTAGACGCTGCAGGATGAAATCCTGTAGCTCCTCTGCTCTCCAAATCTTCATCGCTGTCTCCATCTTCACTTTCATAACACTCTTCTGAATCACTCTGATCATCATCATCATCATCATCCTTTGTCTCGCTAAACCTCAGTCTGCCCTTAGTTTCCAGATGTTTCATTTTCTTCTTACTTTTGGAGCTTGGATTCATCTTTATGGTTGTTTCAGCTTGTCCTCTCTCAATTATTAGTTCATCTAGGCATGTGTGACGTTACTTCTTTAATGTCAGTCTGAGAGCCAACACAGAAAATATTCCACATTTTTAAACTGGAAATGATCACAATAGTCCTGTCAACTAACTAAGCATTTAAACAGCTAATCATTTCCACTGGACTTATAGGCCTATACATTTGTTGAACAGTCTAACAACAATAAAACATCATATTTATAAACATATGTTTGTTCTACACAAATCCTAATTCATTTTTTTTTTTACGATATGTCAGATTACAATAATATCCAAAAGCAATTTGTCTTGGAAATTACCACTAGTCATTCCTGAAAATTACATAATTTGTCTCTTTTTCCTAAGTTTGGTGCTTGTGGTATGACATAGTATAAGTTGTCTCTGTAACAACAATATTAACATGAAATCCACTATCCTAATTCAAAAGTACATTTATCTCTTTCTTTGTCTTTCTGTCACTTTCACAACACTCTGTTTCTGTCTTTAACCACCTTAGTACATTCTTGTACACTTTCCCTTAAAGTAATGCCGTTTTCCATTATCCCATACAACTTTCTTTTCCCTTTCTACAGCATACACTTCTCTCAGCTTTCCTGACCATCTTTTGTAACAATAGTTACCCATTTAATATACAAAGTATATGAATTAACTCAGTCTGATGTTTCATTAGGATTGAATTGACTCGCCGTTTCTTCACAGGAATCAGATTCATTCATTCTGTTTCCCACCTTCACAAATGTCCCTCATTTCCTTGGTGCAATGACATAACCCATGTGACAGTAGAGAACTTTAGCAAAATCAAAAACCTTATAGTATTATCAAATTTCTAATTGTTTTATACAAAGTAAAATCATTTTAGATGCCTCGCCACTCAAAACAAGTGGTCCAACATTCTAAAATGGCAGAGGTGACAATCCTGAAGCCCATCAATCAGTCCTCTCATCTCTTACTTTCAATAGAGGTATAGAGGCTGGACTTTTCTTAATCCAGGGTGATCAATCACTGATATGAGTTCCAGCAAATCACCTATGCCAGCTATTAATCTCTCTTTTTTTCCTTTTTCTTTCAGGCCTGAGCCTTATTTATCCTACTTTTATCCTCAAATCTTTCTCCCAATTTTTCTTTTCATGCTACAGAAGCAAGCATAGTTAAGGCTTCCTAATTAGAAGGACATTTCAAATTCTAATGCCATTTCTCTAGGTGTTTATGACATTTTCTCTCTCTTTTTTTATCTGTCAACATAACTCTCATTTATAAATTGAATGGATCTTAATCGCATAGTTTCATAGTCAAGCAATAGCCACTTTAATGTTTTACTGAGCTGCACTCAACCCCCCTTCTCTTTTAGCCGCTTCGTCTCTGCCCTTTAGTGCAGGTAAGGAGTGGCCTAAACTTTCTGTGAAGACTTGAATTCTTAGCATTCTTGGGCATGCGCAGATCAGTCAGCAGTGTGATTTCACTGTGAGAGGAACTCCAGAGCACCCAAGCTCACACTCAACCAAGAAGAATAACTAAAGAATCGCTCAGCTTACTTCAACATAAAATTTCTTAATCTCACTAGTTTCAAAGCGGCAGATAATGCAAATAGCAATATGCTATCACAAAGTAGTTTAAACGATCTCAAAGAAATCAGAGAGATTACAATTAACTGACTTGCTGCAGGCTTCCGGGGAAGTTAATGTGCTGCCAATTCTTTGAAGCAAGTTTAAACTTGACTTGAATTTCATATGTGAATGCTTAAAAGCTTTCACCGTTAAGTCCAATCACATGCTCCAATCACCAAATGGATCTAATTCAGATTCAAAGATCCTGTATAGGCACACATTTAAAATAACACAAAGGATAATTTCATCAGATGCACTGGTGTCTTTTTTCTGAGTGTTTAGCCCCTAATAACACTCTTTCCACTTAAGTAGCTTTAAAAGAAGAAACTATTCATCGATCTGTACAATACTTCAGTGTAACGATGCCACACATGTCGGTGAGCTTTTAGTAGAGGTCTCTGTGTCTGCACACACAATAATACCAAACGTGGCAATCTTATTGTGACAACATGACTTCAGGAGGCTGTGTTACCACAAACTGTGTTTGAGAACAGTTTTAAAAACAGATACATGTATTTCTGTACTGATGATTTCAGAAGACAGCCAGGCTAGCTGTTTCCCCCTGCACTCAGTGTTTATGCTAAGATAGACTATTTGCCTCCCTGCTCCAGCTATACGTTAGTGATGTTACCCGTGAACCTCCTGCTTCGAGGCATGTATCGAAGAAATGAACCAATTTGGAATGAAGCTTTGTATCGGAGCTTGATTCGTTTTGTGATAATCACGTGACCAGTGACGTCCGAAGCTTCGTTTCACACCCCCCCACGTGACTGCTTCAAAGTTGAATTCAAAGCGGTTCACTGGGTGCGTCTTTGTGGGTTGTTGCAGTAGAAGAGTCAACAGTCAGGAAAGTTAGTTAATAGAGAGATTATTATAGCGATTATTATAGCCAGTAGAGAGTTTATAGTAGAGAGTTTATTGCAAGTAAGTTTATAGCGAGTAGAAAGTTTATAAAAGAGAGTTTATAGCGAGTAGAAAGTTGCTCTAGTCTAGGCTACGTACTCAATATAATCACAGAAATGTGTGTGCAATGTGTTCTTCATTCATTTCCCTCCCAAATTGATGTATTTGTTTACAAACACAACCAAAATCCTAACTTTATGGGTTTTTTTTTTTTTTTTTTTTGTGGAGAAGGCAATTACATTTTTACTTATGCAAAGTCCCAAATAGGCTTAGTTATTTATGTCATTATTTATTTATCCATGAATTCATACTAAAAATGTATTCATCTTTGACTCAAAGACATTCATGGATAATATCTGTGAAACAGTTTGTGACACAATGCTATCCTAAACTTCACCACCAGATGTCCTCATACAGTTCTGAAGCTTCAAGTATTGAACCTTTTTTCGATACAATTGGATTGAAAGCTTCACTGGTTCAGAAAGCTTCAGTTCGCCATCACTACTATACGTAATTATTGCGTATTTAAGCTTTAAGCTTAGAAAAATCATTTTAATTCACATATCAGTCACATAACTTCAACTACTGTGACTCAATCTACATTCTTTTATATTTACAAGTGATACAAAGTTAATCATGCATCTTGTCTTCTCTCATACTGCAACCACTTGGCTTCATGCAAATGAAGCCAAGTGCGCAACATCACCGATATGCAAATGAGTGTATGACTTCTTCCAGCAACATTTGCCGAATTTTGGAGCTGGTGTTTGCTACTTTCATTGGAAAAGAGTTGGCAACACCAGCTCTTGTGGAGCCACAGTCCGCTCTGAAGCCCTTCACTGGACAGCAGTAACTGTTGATGCAAAGGTTATGTATGCATCACAATGTACACAGTTATAGTCCTAACCACTCATATAAATACTGAAAAGATAAATAGCACAGGGCTTAAAGAATGCAATATTCTCCCCTACCTCTACAGTCAAACAAGCCCAGAGCCTTGTTTGTGTTGCTCCCCAGCATTAATCAGCAGCCACACAGGGCACTTCACTTTCCAGCATCTTAATCTGCTCCTTTACCGGCCTCATGTGGCTGGATGATGGTCTTATTACAATCCTAATGATCCCTGTCTAGTCCTGTCTAATCAAGATAAGTGGCAGCCCTGCCACTGAACACCCAGCGTGGGCTAAGTTCCACCAAACAGAAAGAAAACACAGAATGCTGTGCATGCTCAGAGGTTTTAGCAGTGTGGCTCCAGGGATAGAACTGTCTAAACCACAAAAGCTGAGGATCCAAAATTAACTTTGGATCTAATCAATGCAGTTTTTTTGTCTTGACTTAAGTTTATATGAAAGTAGTCTTGCATTGCCATACCATTCTCCACAGTACCGTGTCAGCGCTGGAGAATGGTCGGGCTACACTGCCTATCTATTCTGGGAGAGGAGAAAAAACACATAGATAGCCTAGCTAGCGGTAAGGGAGGGACCAGCTGGTATGTTATTCCTGGTACACTGGCCATGACTAGCCTCTGCCTCGTCTTCTTGGTGCTCTGTCGTCTCTCCTGGGTCTGGTGTCTACAGAATCGGTTGAGGGAATACTCTTCATTCCCAGAATGATCCTCATCACTGCTTGGATGAGAAACAGTCTGGCTCAGAAACCAAACTTCTTCAGTTCCTTCCGTATTTAAATAGCACCAATTAATTCAATTAAAGGAGAAATCCAGCCGATTTTTACCAGAATTTTAATTTGAGTACTGTCGATAGGAAAAAAAACAACCAAAAACGGTCCTAACAAACTGGAGTTGCTGCAGTTAGCTAAAATGCCAGTTGTGGGGGCATGTTCCAAAGAGTGCCTTTGTGCCTCTTAACAGACACAAAATGCAATTAAAATTTCTGTGCAACATGAACAGGGCCCTTACGTGACAAGAAGATGTGTTTTCAACTCAGACATTGTGAAGAAACCGTTTAAATTCAAAGTTTGTACTGTCACCTACCTCTTTTTCCATCGGTCGCTTCACTGAAAGCCCAGAAGAGTCGATCACGGAGGTCATGCCTTCGCAACGAAAACTTTTCTTTATTCCCCCTCAAAAATAGGCAATTGAGCACTTTAGTGGTTATGACCATCAGTGACTATGTAACTACATGGAAACGGTCCGAATGATGCCTGTGGCTTGCACAGTAATAGCGTTACCGAAGGCTAGCTCTAGTCTCGCGCTGAAGTCCCGTGGGATAATACGCTCCGATCTGCACACTGCTGTTTATCATTTCCTACAACTGAATTCTAAACTTTTTAGGTGAGAAATGAACTGTGTAGATTTTGAATATAGTCTTAGGAAAATCAATGATATATTGACAATTTGCCTTTAAATGTTGGGTGTTGAATACTAGTTCACAATGTTACTGGTGTAAAGGGCTGTAAAGTGAATTGCAATAGTCAATATGGGAGGAAATGAAGGCATGAGCATCTCTAGTTCTGACTGAGAGATCACATCCCTTGTGATCTCTTTTTTTCAGGTTTGCTTTCTCACCAACAGGACTGCACCAGAGTTCGCTAGATGGTGCGGACCGAGACCACCTCTTTTTGGAGGTCTTGGACCAATCAATTTGGTGTGCACCTGTGTGCGATTGTTGCATTCCGACCGACACAAACAAACCGAAACAAGGGCTCAAACGCACTTGAGTTTGATTAGAACGAACTAAAGGCTGTCGGTGTGAAAACGACTTGAGAAACACCCATTGTCTGCTCTGCCCTGATGTGTCTCACCTGTTGATCAGCCCTCATGTCACCTGTTCCTCTTTACTACCCTCGTTACCTCGTGTTTTTAGTCTCTGTGCTTTCTTTCAGCTCCCACTGGAGAACAGGACTGTGGGACAGCTGTATGGTAAGTTCTTTTAAAGCTCTTTTATGGCAACTTTTTAATGTAGAACCCCATTTTTTAAAGACAGTGATTGTGCTTTTATCTCATGTGATAGGTTTAACCTAACCTGACTCCACCAGATGGATTGCTTCGCATTTTCTCGGCATATCCATCTGGGAACTTTCCGCTGGCGAACTTATGGGATGTTGCGAAAATACTGGTTAGCTGATTGGATAAACCACCTGTCTATCACAACCTATGTTGGTGATAGACGGGCCAAATCAACCAATCAGATCAACGATTGATTGATTGATTGATTGATTGATTGATTAGACTTTATTGTCCACCTTAGTGGAAATTTGTCTTTGACTTCTCCGACAGATATACATCAATAACACCAATTTAAAATTACATTAAAATACACACAGTTAACAGTACAACACTAATACCATCAACATGCAACAACAGAAATGGAAAACAATGCAGACGATTAGGTTAAGGTAGGTTTCGATCTACAACTAAAACATTTAAAATTTTAAGTTGAGTTCATGTATGGCATTGGGAATAAAAGATCTCTTATATATATATATATATATATATATATATAATCTTATATATCAAACTCTTGCCGAAACCAGTCGGGAGAAGAGCAAAACCATAAAAAAAAAAGCCTCCAGCGCCGTTTTTTGCTCTTCTTTCAATGAAGGAATACTTTCTAATTCGGATAAAACTTGCGCGATAGCTACGCTCATCTCATCCGTGGAAGCCGCCACGTTGTTTAGACTGAACAGTCGCTTCTCATTGCGTCACAACTAAACCCGCCTCAAAACCAACGCTGATTGGTCGGTCGTTTGGCGAACGGCTCCAAATTTTCTCTATCTCAAGATGCCGGACTGATCTGCGAGTGGAAAACTGGAGCTCGCGAGATCAGGACGGTCTCACGAGGCTAGGGTTAACCTGCAGCTCATTTAGTAGAGCAGTTTTTTTATCAAGCAGCACGGAGACCAGCCAGGAAAGCTATAAGGGCCGAGTCATCTGGAGCTATAACGTGTGCACACTGAAGACACCTCCAACTCCCCACCTACACAGAATGGCTTCCTAATGAACTTTTAGTGCTGCCTTTGTAACACTGTGTGGACCCAGGGGAGAGCCAAAGAGGGAGAACAATATCCTAAGTTACTACGAGGCCTCTGACCCTGTGAGTTACTCTGTTATTTTAACTAAACACTGAAACCTTTTTATTCTTTTATCCACAGCCTAACTTCTTTTAACCATCTTAATCTCCCTCCTTGTCTTTGTTTATCTTTTATTGAATGTAGGCAGGTTTTTTAGCCGTTTTTAACTACAGGTGGTCTCTTCCTCCTCGCTGCATAACACAGTATTACTCATGTGGTGTCACACATGTGAAAGAAAAACCTAAAGCATTTCATATAAGGACTGGCTGGAGTATTAGTTTATAATCCAAATGCAAAGTTGCAATGGCCACTTCCCTGGTAAATTCCTAGCTCATGTGTAGCCCGAGACTCTTGTTGTTTATATGGATGTATGATGATAACCTACATTAACTGTGCTTGGAATGCATGCTCACAGGATGGATGACCACCTTGAGAAGATGCCTAATGGAAAATCTTCTCATGGTTTGTTCAAAACAAACTTTGTTGTACTGTTACTTGTATAATCATGAGTGGGTTTTTTTGTTTTTAACCAAGTGTATTTTACATTTTTAGAACAGAAGCCTGGGGAATGATGTAGTTTCCTGAAAAACATTGACTGAACAGCTTTTTCTCGACATTTTTAGCATTTTGGGGGCTCAAGGCAAACACAGGCATGGGGCTCTCCCCATCTGTTCTACACCTTTTTTATCTATATCTTTGAACGCTTTTCAAAACCAACATGAAAAAATTTAGTAATGTTCCCTCAGCATTTTGTTTTGTTTCTAAACTCTATATGAAATGAGAAGTGACGTTACATCAGCTGTTTTTACATAACGTTGTTCTAAGGAAAAATCTAAAGCATTTCATATAAGGACTGGCTGGAGTATTAGTTTATAATCCAAATGCAAAGTTTCAATGGCCACTTCCCTGGTAAATTCCTAGCTTATGTGTAGCCCGAGACTTAAAAAGGCCCAGAAGAATAAAAAGGTACCTTATGCAAAAGCTTCTGATGGTTTGTTCAAAAACGTTCTTGTAGTGTAGAAGACATGACGGTAGGTCAATTGTACCAACTAAAAAAAGTTTCCTTTACTGAGGCTTTACCTTAGGGACCGTTCGGTATTTATGGAATGGACCACCGGAGGAAAATAGGGGAGGGTCATGTCTTTTTATTTTTTGCTGAGGGGAGGGTCATCCAACATTTTTTAGTCTGGGCGGGGGGGGGGTCACCCAACTTTTTTATTCATGAAAAGAGCAACATTTCAAAGTGACTTGTTTGGTGCATATTTATCCATGTAGCTCTCAGTCTCGGCCCCCTAGCAGATGGTCTGACCCCATACACGGAGTTTGCTGGGGGGGGGCAGGAGGAGCACTGCTCCCTGGTGGCTGAAACGGGTAATTGCATTGTTTAAAAAATTAGTGAAATAATTAGATCTGGCATGACCAGATATTTTATAAATATCTTAAATAACACAAAACAACTAAATGGTGATAGGTAATACATCTGATTTCATATACTGCTTTAGTAAAAAAAATATTACCTGGCTGATGATGGGAGCAGCAGGACGCAAAAAACTAAAGTTACTGTTGCACTAGTCTGGACATCTTGCCGTGCCAACCTTGCAATAAAGGTTTCCTAAATGCCATGTATATAAATGTGATGTCAGCTTACTAATTGATTGCGGGTTTTGTGTAGATTTGGACTTTTATACGTTTATTCCACTTTGTTTAAACGGCGAAGTGGCGAGGCCTCGTTCACCTGTTTGGAGCTGACTGGTGAATATGACGCTCGTATCGGCCTTGCTGGATACACCGTGACTCTGTTTGTGGATCTACTGATTGCTGTGGATTACTTTTTTTTTGTCACTGGATTACGGCAAAATACGGATCTTTTTTCTCAACGTGTCTTAACGTTTTATGGTGTGACTGCACTTGGTTTCTGCGTTTGGAGATCATCTCAACAGACTGGAGGTCCAACACTGATTGTTCACTGTTACATTTTAGTTGAATTTAAGCGTCTGTCTATTGCCTTCCAAAACAGCCGTGCCGCGATTGGATTTCATAAGGGCGAATTGTTAAATTGTTACAATGTAACTTAAAAACTTTAAAAATAAACATATGTGTTTTGGAATATAATGTTCAGCTTCGGCAGCTTTACCTATGTGCTAAAATATACAATGACGATAGTGACAAGTCCATAGCAACCAGTGTTGAATTTGTTATTACCCAGCGTCCTTTGCTGAATGGTCTCAATGTTTTATTGTTTTATTTCATATGAATACTAGTTTACTAGAGGAGTAACTTAGTATCTGAAGTAATGCAGTAATGCAGGAAGTGTGCATTTAGTTTCCATGCTTATTGTGTTTCCACAACAATGTTAGTGAGTAAATCTACTGAAATGGCCACCACACCATAACAGAGGAGTGGGATGTGTAAGATGAGAATGCAGAGGTTAACTCCTGTATGTCATGGCTGTAAAAATCAAATGGTATCTGTACTTCTTTGCAAAGTGCAAGCTTTTATGCCAAGGGGAGGGTCGTGCCTCTTTTTCAGATCATTTTGGAGGGTCATAGGAAAATTATTACTGATGAGGGGAGACATTTAAACAGATGAAAACAAGGAGGAGGAGGAGGAGGAATGGGAAAGATTGAGGTTGCAAAAACGATGCATGAAGCTGATCTAATAAAAACTTTCTTGGGGATTTAATCGACTATGTGGTGGACCTTTTACATTTTTAATTTAACATTTAAGAAATGACTTGTTTGTCCTTTATGACTTTTTATTCTGACTCCTCTTTTTTAAATTATTTGTAGTACAATTACATTTGTATGTCTTGGTTTTTATCTTTAATATTTACTATTATATATTGAAAAACTTGCCTTCATGCTTAAATATGGTAATAACAAACCACCCTTGTAATGCATGTGGTTTTACTCTATGGATTGCTTTAAATTGTTATTTATTGTTTTAAGCACTTTTAACTTTAGCACTTATTGTACTAACCTTTTAATGGGATGTGTATTTTTTAACCAATGGCAAGTAATTCAATTATTACTTTACAATGTTTTTATGTTTTTTTAAATGTTACTGAATTATGATTTAAAGGTTAGAATAGATTTCCATATTGTGACACCAGGGTATTTATGTCTTTGAATGTGTTCAGGAGAGAGAGGCCAGGGCAGGTGTGGAGGTAACCTTTATTTAAAGGTACAATATATAACATTTCTGCATTAAAATGTCAAAAACGACTTTACCTAGGTTATATATGTTGTTGAGTTGTCTACTTACACTATCCCAAATGTTTCCAACAACGTTCAAACCCAGAGAAATCTGTTTTATTTTAATGACACGGGCCGTTTCCTTTAGTCGCCTGTCAGTGGCGTCATGTAACCTTTGACCTTCTGGTTCCTCTAACTCCTGTCAAAATACGGCACTCAGATACGTTCGAGAGTAATCGTAAATCATACAATGTCACAGAAAGAATAATACTTAGTAACCGTAATACAGCTTGCTTTCTGCCACACAGCGTCATTTTGTCATTGATTACATGCCACTTACAACACAGTAATACAGCAGAGATCTTATTTATTGATACATCGACTGATCTAGCTTAACGTTATGTGCTATGTTGACAAGTAGCTCATGCTAATGCTGGTGGGGAATATTATAAGGTTACAACATTGTTCAACACGCTCATCAAGTTGTTTTAGGTAGGTTTTGACCACAGTTAACAGCACTGGGCTAACCCACGATTACGTTCACCAGCTAGCATTAACGTTAGGTGTAAAGATAGAAGACAAATCTATTGCTAATTTAGCCAGCTATCCCACCCTGGTTTTTCTGCCTCACTCCCCGCCGCTAAGGGACTTCAGTCGGGATGAGAGCGGACAACAGCCCCGGGGACACGACACATCCACAGTTAGCCAGCAGCCTGCCACTATCATTAACTTACAGCAATCCGAACCCAGCCAGCACAAACTCCAGCGCTGGGTGATACCAATGCTAACCGCAGTAACAGAAAGTTTTATGTTCCATCGGGAAAACAGACCATATCACCCCAGGTGTCCTAGTCTGGCTGGTTGCAGTGTTGTGAAAGCTCCCATAATGTCACTTCACAGCGTCATCAACAGTCCGTATTTACATCCTTAGTTTTGATTGAGAGACCCCTAGTGGCAGAAAATTACATATTGTACATTTATACTCCCACTGACCTGTCCTGTCCACTGGTTCTTTTAACATCTGGGTCCTTTTTAAACTGCTTTTTAGATAACCAGAGCTGTTTTTTTAAGGAGTGTTTGAAGTGTTTTCCCACATTGTGATGTGTCCTTCGTACGCCCATCCAGATGTCTGTCACCTCCCTCTTCAAATCCTCCTCAGCCTTCTTCCTTTTTTACACACTGTCACCTACAGACGTCATTCAAACTTTAAACCATTCACTAAACATTTCTTGAAAGAAACCAGGTTCTCCACCCTAAAGAATTTGCTTTCCGACCTGGGTACTCAACAGAAATGGCTACATGTTATTTTACAGAAAGTATTAAGAATACATTAGATGATGACAAAGTTGTAGAAGCAGTGTTCCTAGACCTGAAAAAGGCCTTTGATCCTGTAAACCATGAATTAAATAAACTCAGAAAGCTATATTTTTCTAAACAAGCCTGACGCGTCAGATATCCCTCCCCTGCTATTTCCGCTATCTATTCTGCAAGGTCACCACCACCCCGCCCAGGACGGCTGTGATTGGTTTAGAGACGTACTAACAACCCAAAGTGTTTATTTCCTCTATCCCAGAATAAATGGAGGGTGTAGCCAGACCATACTCCAATGCTAAGCCAGCACTTTAGAGATTGGTCTGGCAATGCAAGACTAGGTTAAATATGATACTTTAATCATTTTCTAAAACGTTTTCAAGGCCAAGATATCTTCTTATTTACTCCAACAGTTTGTATTTATTATAAGTGACACATGCGGGTATATTGCTTTAATGGTGTAAAAATGAAACATAGTATCCTTTGTACCATGTTGATGATCTGTCATGTATGTTGAGTCTAGTCTGAGCTAGATTTACTTAACGTGAGCGTGAGAGCGCCGCCCTGCGCTGTCAATTCATCAGCTGTGTCAACAGAAACAGTCGATGCTTTCAGATATAGATATATAAAAAAACTAATCCTTTCATTACTGCCGACTAGTCATTCACACTTCTCACAGACACATTGACTTAGATACATGAGTACAGAAAAAGCACACACACACACACACACACACACACACACACACACTGGGCCGACAAAATGATCGGCCTGTTGTCTAGACTTCATCAATGAAAGTAACGTAATAAATGTTGTCTTTTCCTTTTTTAGAAAGGGAAACTTTTGTCATTTTTTTGTTTGAATGTTAAGATAAAAATCACCATAGCTGATGGACAACCTGCAAACACCCTTTTGCTTCTCTTCATTCCCCCAGCATCTTCCTGCTGCAGCTACTTTAACATCCTTCTTGCATGCACTTCATCACTGTTCGCTCACATTTCCTCGCCGGCATGGAGCCATCTTTGGCTAGCGGTCAGTGGATAATAAACAGCTCTGTCAGCCAGGCCCAACAACAATCTGCTGGCGCTCTGCCAGCCCTGATCTATCTTCCATCATCTGCTATCGGCACAGCAATAAATCCTCCGTCAGCAGGCGCACTCCAATTACAAACAACTGTAAAGTACAACTCCGTTTACACCTACTGAGAGCTGCAGAATACTGATCAAGCCCTGTGCTGGAGATTGGGGCTGTGGTACTGTAATGTACAACCTACAGGATTGGCCGGACTCTGTCTTTGACCTCCCCTCCCCCCTCCCTTACATTATTGTCCGCTTTATAGATATCTCCTTCCAACTATCTATTAACTGCACTCTGCAGACAGGCATGTTCACTTTGCCATTCAGCCATCTTAGCACTTTGAGGGTCATTCATTTCCACGGAGACAAATGAATAGCCGGGCCCTCATGGGGACCCTGAGCCATCACTTGAATGGCTGGTCTGCTGATGGCCTAACACCAATGACTCCCCCAGCATGTTGGTCACTTCCTGGACAAACCTAACTTCAACACAATTTATTAACTGGTAGTTTCTGATACAGAAGTGGTTCAAATAACTTCTATATAGGATTATGTTATGCCTACACATGTATACTAGTAGTCTTTTTTTTCAAAATGTAAATTCTGTAAACCAACTTATAGGCTGTGTAAGCTATCGTGAGGCTGTAACTACTCATACACCAGTATGCTTTTTAGGCTTGTGAAAAATAACTATTTATCGTGGATCAAGAAACGGAGTGAGTCTGTCGCTATTGCTGTGTTCAAATTATTGTGCTACGTTACATAGCTCGAAGAAATGACAAAACATGTTTCAGATCTGTTTGTCGCTTTTTTAGCCATTTTAGCCAAGCAAGTTTCCAACATTTTCAGAAGTTTACTAACTGAGCAGCTTTGTATGAATTGTATATAGCCCTAACAGAAAATGTTCTGTATTGTGTCACATTTTGTAAGGAATCATTGATATTGTCTAAGCAACAGAAACAAGTTATGAACACAACATTGAGATACCATAACTGTGTATAGTGACCCATTTAGTTGGTAGTGTAGCTTTAATGTTTGAGTTTGGTGCTGTATGATGTAATGTTTAATGCCTTTTATTTCTCCTGCATCAGAACACATTTTACAGATGTTTTAACAACTTCCAACTGTTTTACCAAACATACTACTATCACTGATTCTTGGGAATTTGGATAAAACAGTTAAATTACAAAATCTGAAGGTATATCATTATAGACCAAAGTCTTGGCTGTTCAGCAATGTACCGGTGTAACCTCCTCATTTTTGTATTTTTTTCATAAAATAGACATTTTTCCAGTTATTACTTTGTTTTTGTCAACACCGTCAGACACAATAAAAAGCAAATTATTTTTTATTTATTTGGTCTAATACGTATTTTGACTTTTTAAATCAATATATGGCATTCTTAGTACACAAATATGCTTTTAAATGTTGAATATTCACTTTTGTTCATTTTGTATACTGTTTCACGTGTACTCCTTTAATAGATCTAACATCATACAATGTTTACTTTAAGCCTAAATAGAAAAACAATGTTTTTTTATTTAACAAACATATTTTTGTATTAAAAGAGACTATTACTTTAAAAACTCAACAGCACTGAAAAAACACATGATAAGCATATTCATTTAAAACAAATACAACTCCTTCTGACGGTGGTGACTTTAGAACTGACGGTGGCGTGGGGGAGGGTGGTGACGTACAGTCTGAGGGTGGTGACGTACAGTCTGACGGTGGTGACATACTGTCAGACGGTGGTGACGTACAGTCTGAGGGTGGTGACGTACAGTCTGAGGGTGGTGACATACAGTCTGACGGTAGTGACGTACAGTCTGACGGTGGTGACGTACAGTCTGAGGGTGGTGACGTACAGTCTGAGGGTGGTGACGTACAGTCTGACAGTGGTGACGTACAGTCTGACGGTGGTGACGTACAGTCTGAGGGTGGTGACGTACAGTCTGAGGGTGGTGATGTACTGTCAGACGGTGGTGACGTACAGTCTGAGGAGGGTGGTGACGTACAGTCTGAGGGTGGTGACGTACAGTCTGAGGAGGGTGGTGACGTACAGTCTGAGGGTGGTGATGTACTGTCAGACGGTGGTGACGTACAGTCTGAGGAGGGTGGTGACGTACAGTCTGAGGGTGGTGACGTACAGTCTGAGGAGGGTGGTGACGTACAGTCTGAGGGTGGTGACGTACAGTCTGACGGTGGTGACGTACAGTCTGAGGGTGGTGACGTACAGTCTGAGGGTGGTGACTTACAGTCTGACGGTGGTGACGTACAGTCTGAGGGTGGTGACTTACAGTCTGAGGGTGGTGACTTACAGTCTGAGGGTGGTGATGTACAGTCTGACGGTGGTGATGTACAGTCTGAGGAGGGTGGTGACGTACAGTCTGAGGGTGGTGACGTACAGTCTGAGGGTGGTGACTTACAGTCTGAGGGTGGTGATGTACAGTCTGATGGTGGTGACGTACAGTCTGACGGTGGTGACAAAAAACTACTCTTTCACATGATATGCATGAGTTGTTCACATTAACCATCTTGTTTCCCTATCTGACGTACAGTCTGAGGGTGGTGACGTACAGTCTGACGGTGATGACGTACAGTCTGAGGGTGGTGACGTAAAGTCTGAGGGTGGTGACGTACAGTCTGACGGTGGTGACGTACAGTTTGACGGTGGTGATGTACAGTCTGAGGGTGGTGACGTACAGTCTGAGGGTGGTGACGTACAGTCTGACGGTGGTGACGTACAGTCTGAGGGTGGTGACGTACAGTCTGACGGTGGTGACGTACAGTCTGACGGTGGTGACGTACAGTCTGACGGTGGTGACGTACAGTCTGAGGGTGGTGATGTACTGTCAGACGGTGGTGACGTACAGTCTGAGGAGGGTGGTGACGTACAGTCTGAGGGTTGTGATGTACAGTCTGAGGGTGGTGACTTACAGTCTGAGGGTGGTGACGTACAGTCTGAGGGTGGTGACGTACAGTCTGAGGGTGGTGACTTACAGTCTGAGGGTGGTGGCGTACAGTCTGAGGGTGGTGACGTACAGTCTGAGGGTGGTGACTTACAGTCTGAGGGTGGTGACGTACAGTCTGAGGGTGGTGACTTACAGTCTGACGGTGGTGACGTACAGTCTGACGGTGGTGACGTACAGTCTGAGGAGGGTGGTGACGTACAGTCTGAGGGTGGTGATGTACTGTCAGACGGTGGTGACGTACAGTCTGAGGAGGGTGGTGACGTACAGTCTGAGGGTTGTGACGTACAGTCTGAGGGTGGTGACTTACAGTCTGAGGGTGGTGACGTACAGTCTGAGGGTGGTGACGTACAGTCTGAGGGTGGTGACTTACAGTCTGAGGGTGGTGGCGTACAGTCTGAGGGTGGTGACGTACAGTCTGAGGGTGGTGACGTACAGTCTGAGGGTGGTGACTTACAGTCTGAGGGTGGTGACGTACAGTCTGAGGGTGGTGACTTACAGTCTGACGGTGGTGACGTACAGTCTGACGGTGGTGACGTACAGTCTGAGGAGGGTGGTGACGTACAGTCTGAGGGTGGTGATGTACTGTCAGACGGTGATGACGTACAGTCTGACGGTGGTGACAAAAACCTACTCTTTCACATGATATGCATGAGTTGTTCACATTAACCATCTTGTTTCCCTATCTGACGTACAGTCTGAGGGTGGTGACGTACAGTCTGACGGTGGTGACGTACAGTCTGAGGGTGGTGACGTACAGTCTGAGGGTGGTGATGTACAGTCTGACGGTGGTGACGTACAGTTTGACGGTGGTGACGTACAGTCTGAGGGTGGTGACGTACAGTCTGACGGTGGTGACGTACAATCTGACGGTGGTGATGTACAGTCTGACGATGGTGATGTACAGTCTGACGGTTGTGACGTACAGTCTGACGGTGGTGACGTACAGTCTGACGGTGGTGACAAAAACCTACTCTTTCACATGATATGCATGAGTTGTTCACATTAACCATTTTGTTTCCCTATCTGACGTACAGTCTGAGGGTGGTGACGTACAGTCTGACGGTGGTGACGTACAATCTGACGGTGGTGATGTACAGTCTGACGATGGTGACGTACAGTCTGACGGTTGTGACGTACAGTCTGACGGTGGTGACGTACAGTCTGACGGTGGTGACGTACAGTCTGAGGGTGGTGACGTACAGTCTGACGGTGGTGACGTACAGTTTGACGGTGGTGACTTACAGTCTGAGGGTGGTGACATACAGTCTGAGGGTGGTGACGTACAGTCTGACGGTGGTGACGTACAGTCTGACGGTGGTGACGTACTGTCAGGCGGTGGTGACGTACAGTCTGACGGTGGTGACGTACAGTCTGAGGGTGGTGACGTACAGTCTGAGGGTGGTGACGTACAGTCTGACGGTGGTGACTTACAGTCTGAGGGTGGTGACGTACAGTCTGACGGTGGTGACGTAGAGTCTGATGGTGGTGACGTACAGTCTGACGGTGGTGACGTACAGTTTGACGGTGGTGACAAAAACCTACTCTTTCACATGATATGCATGAGTTGTTCACATTAACCATCTTGTTTCCCTATCTGACGTACAGTCTGAGGGTGGTGACGTACAGTCTGACGGTGGTGACGTACAGTCTGAGGGTGGTGACGTACAGTCTGAGGGTGGTGACGTACAGTCTGACGGTGGTGACAAAAACCTACTCTTTCACATGATATGCATGAGTTGTTCACATTAACCATCTTGTTTCCCTATCTGACGTACAGTCTGAGGGTGGTGACGTACAGTCTGACGGTGGTGACGTACAGTCTGAGGGTGGTGACGTACAGTCTGAGGGTGGTGATGTACAGTCTGACGGTGGTGACGTACAGTTTGACGGTGGTGACGTACAGTCTGAGGGTGGTGACGTACAGTCTGACGGTGGTGACGTACAATCTGACGGTGGTGATGTACAGTCTGACGATGGTGATGTACAGTCTGACGGTTGTGACGTACAGTCTGACGGTGGTGACGTACAGTCTGACGGTGGTGACAAAAACCTACTCTTTCACATGATATGCATGAGTTGTTCACATTAACCATTTTGTTTCCCTATCTGACGTACAGTCTGAGGGTGGTGACGTACAGTCTGACGGTGGTGACGTACAATCTGACGGTGGTGATGTACAGTCTGACGATGGTGACGTACAGTCTGACGGTTGTGACGTACAGTCTGACGGTGGTGACGTACAGTCTGACGGTGGTGACGTACAGTCTGAGGGTGGTGACGTACAGTCTGACGGTGGTGACGTACAGTTTGACGGTGGTGACTTACAGTCTGAGGGTGGTGACATACAGTCTGAGGGTGGTGACGTACAGTCTGACGGTGGTGACGTACAGTCTGACGGTGGTGACGTACTGTCAGGCGGTGGTGACGTACAGTCTGACGGTGGTGACGTACAGTCTGAGGGTGGTGACGTACAGTCTGAGGGTGGTGACGTACAGTCTGACGGTGGTGACGTACAGTCTGAGGGTGGTGACGTACAGTCTGACGGTGGTGACGTACAGTCTGATGGTGGTGACGTACAGTCTGACGGTGGTGACGTACAGTTTGACGGTGGTGACAAAAACCTACTCTTTCACATGATATGCATGAGTTGTTCACATTAACCATCTTGTTTCCCTATCTGACGTACAGTCTGAGGGTGGTGACGTACAGTCTGACGGTGGTGACGTACAGTCTGAGGGTGGTGACGTACAGTCTGAGGGTGGTGACGTACAGTCAGACGGTGGTGACGTACAGTCTGAGGGCGGTGACGTACAGTCTGAGGGTGGTGACGTACAGTCTGAGGGTGGTGACGTACTGTCAGACGGTGGTTACATACTGTTAGACGGTGGTGACGTACAGTCTGAGGGTGGTGACGTACAGTCTGAGGGTGGTGACGTACAGTCTGACGGTGGTGACGTACAGTCTGAGGGTGGTGACGTACAGTCTGACGGTGGTGACGTACAGTCTGACGGTGGTGACGTACAGTCTGAGGGTGGTGACGTACAGTCTGATGGTGGTGACGTACAGTCTGACGGTGGTGATGTACAGTCTGACGATGGTGACGTACAGTCTGACGGTGGTGACGTACAGTCTGACGGTGATGAGGTACAGTCTGACGGTGGTGACAAAAACCTACTCTTTCACATGATATGAATGAGTTGTTCACATTAACCATCTTGTTTCCCTATCTGACGTACAGTCTGAGGGTGGTGACGTACTGTCAGACAGTGGTGACGTACAGTCTGAGGGTGGTGACGTACAGTTTGACGGTGGTGACGTATAGTCTGAGGGTGGTGACGTACAGTCTGACGGTGGTGACGTACAGTCTGACGGTGGTGACGTACTGTCAGGCGGTGGTGACGTACAATCTGAGGGTGGTGACGTACAGTCTGACGGTGGTGACGTACAGTCTGACGGTGGTGACAAAAACCGACTCTTTCACATCATATGCATGAGTTGTTCACATTAACCATTTTGTTTCCCTATCTGACGTACAGTCTGACGGTGGTGACGTACAGTCTGACGGTGGTGACGTACAGTCTGACGGTGGTGACGTACAGTCTG
This sequence comes from Sander lucioperca, assembly GCF_008315115.2. Taxonomy (NCBI): domain Eukaryota; kingdom Metazoa; phylum Chordata; class Actinopteri; order Perciformes; family Percidae; genus Sander; species Sander lucioperca. The sequence continues at coordinate 28,186,153 of NC_050174.1, read as the reverse complement.
AGGGTGGTGACGTACAGTCTGAGGGTGGTGACGTACAGTCTGAGGGTGGTGACGTACAGTCTGAGGGTGGTGACGTACTGTCAGACGGTGGTGACGTACAGTCTGAGGGTGGTGACGTACAGTCTGAGGGTGGTGACAAAAACCTACTCTTTCACATGATATGCATGAGTTGTTCACAATAACCATCTTATTTCCCTATCTGACGTACAGTCTGAGGATGGTGACGTACAGTCTGACGGTGATGACGTACAGTTTGAGGGTGGTGACGTACAGTCTGAGGGTGGTTACGTACAGTCTGAGGGTGGTTACGTACAGTCTGACGGTTGTGACGTACAGTGTGACGGTGGTGACGTACAGTCTGAGGGTGGTGACGTACAGTCTGAGGGTGGTGACGTAGAGTCTGACGGTGGTGACAAAAACCTACTCTTTCACATGATATGCATGAGTTGTTCACATTAACCATCTTGTTTCCCTATCTGACGTACAGTCTGAGGGTGGTGACGTACAGTCTGAGGGTGGTGACGTACTGTTAGACGGTGGTGACGTACAGTCTGAGGGTGGTGACGTACAGTCTGAGGGTGGTGACAAAAACCTACTCTTTCACATGATATGCATGAGTTGTTCACATTAACCATCTTGTTTCCCTATCTGACGTACAGTCTGAGGGTGGTGACGTACAGTCTGACGGTGATGACGTACAGTCTGAGGGTGGTGACGTACTGTCAGACGGTGGTTACATACTGTTAGACGGTGGTGACGTACAGTCTGACGGTGGTGACGTACAGTCTGAGGGTGGTGACGTACAGTCTGACGGTGGTGACGTACAGTCTGAGGGTGGTGACGTACAGTCTGACGGTGGTGACGTACAATCTGACGGTGGTGATGTACAGTCTGACGATGGTGACGTACAGTCTGACGGTTGTGACGTACAGTCTGACGGTGGTGACGTACAGTCTGATGGTGGTGACAAAAACCTACTCTTTCACATGATATGCATGAGTTGTTCACATTAACCATTTTGTTTCCCTATCTGACGTACAGTCTGAGGGTGGTGACGTACAATCTGACGGTGGTGATGTACAGTCTGACGATGGTGACGTACAGTCTGACGGTTGTGACGTACAGTCTGACGGTGGTGACGTACAGTCTGACGGTGATGACGTACAGTCTGAGGGTGGTGACGTACAGTCTGACGGTGGTGACGTACAGTTTGACGGTGGTGACGTACAGTCTGAGGGTGGTGACGTACTGTCAGACGGTGGTGACGTACAGTCTGAGGGTGGTGACGTACAGTCTGACGGTGGTGACGTAGAGTCTGATGGTGGTGACGTACAGTCTGACGGTGGTGACGTACAGTCTGACGGTGGTGACAAAAACCTACTCTTTCACATGATATGCATGAGTTGTTCACATTAACCATCTTGTTTCCCTATCTGACGTACAGTCTGAGGGTGGTGACGTACAGTCTGACGGTGGTGACGTACAGTCTGAGGGCGGTGACGTACAGTCTGAGGGTGGCGACGTACAGTCTGAGGGTGGTGACGTACTGTCAGACGGTGGTTACATACTGTTAGACGGTGGTGACGTACAGTCTGAGGGTGGTGAGGTACAGTCTGACGGTGGTGACGTACAGTCTGACGGTGGTGACGTACTGTCAGGCGGTGGTGACGTACAGTCTGACGGTGGTGACATACAGTCTGAGGGTGGTGACGTACAGTCTGAGGGTGGTGACGTACAGTTTGACGGTGGTGACGTACAGTCTGACGGTGGTGATGTACAGTCTGACGGTGGTGACGTACAGTCTGACGGTGGTGACGTACAATCTGACGGTGGTGATGTACAGTCTGACGATGGTGACGTACAGTCTGACGGTTGTGACGTACAGTCTGACGGTGGTGACGTACAGTCTGATGGTGGTGACAAAAACCTACTCTTTCACATGATATGCATGAGTTGTTCACATTAACCATTTTGTTTCCCTATCTGACGTACAGTCTGAGGGTGGTGACGTACAGTCTGACGGTGGTGACGTACAATCTGACGATGGTGATGTACAGTCTGACGATGGTGACGTACAGTCTGACGGTTGTGACGTACAGTCTGACGGTGGTGACGTACAGTCTGACGGTGGTGACGTACAGTCTGAGGGTGGTGACGTACAGTCTGAGGGTGGTGACGTACAGTCTGACGGTGGTGACGTACAGTCTGACGGTGGTGACGTACTGTCAGGCGGTGGTGACGTACAGTCTGACGGTGGTGACGTACAGTCTGAGGGTGGTGACGTACAGTCTGAGGGTGGTGACGTACAGTCTGACGGTGGTGACTTACAGTCTGAGGGTGGTGACGTACAGTCTGACGGTGGTGACGTAGAGTCTGATGGTGGTGACGTACAGTCTGACGGTGGTGACGTACAGTTTGACGGTGGTGACAAAAACCTACTCTTTCACATGATATGCATGAGTTGTTCACATTAACCATATTGTTTCCCTATCTGACGTACAGTCTGAGGGTGGTGACGTACAGTCTGACGGTGGTGACGTACAGTCTGACGGTGGTGACGTACAGTCTGAGGGTGGTGACGTACAGTCTGACGGTGGTGACGTACAGTCTGAGGGTGGTGACGTACAGTCTGACGGTGGTGACGTACAGTCTGAGGGTGGTGACGTACAGTCTGACGGTGGTGACGTACAATCTGACGGTGGTGATGTACAGTCTGACGATGGTGACGTACAGTCTGACGGTTGTGACGTACAGTCTGACGGTGGTGACGTACAATCTGACGGTGGTGATGTACAGTCTGACGATGGTGACGTACAGTTTGACGGTGGTGACGTACAGTCTGAGGGTGGTGACGTACAGTCTGACGGTGGTGACGTACAGTTTGACGGTGGTGACGTACAGTCTGAGGGTGGTGACGTACAGTCTGACGGTGGTGACGTACAGTCTGAGGGTGGTGACGTACAGTCTGACGGTGGTGACGTACAGTCAGACTGTGGTGACGTACAGTCTGAGGGTGGTGAGGTACAGTCTGACGGTGGTGACGTACAATCTGACGGTGGTGATGTACAGTCTGACGATGGTGACGTACAGTCTGACGGTGGTGACGTACAGTCTGACGGTGGTGACGTACAGTCTGAGGGTGGTGACGTACAGTCTGACGGTGGTGACGTACAGTCTGAGGGTGGTGACGTACAGTCTGACGGTGGTGACGTACAGTCTGAGGGTGGTGACGTACAGTCTGACGGTGGTGACGTACAGTCTGACGGTGGTGACGTACAGTCTGACGGTGGTGACGTACAGTCTGAGGGTGGTGACGTACAGTCTGATGGTGGTGACAAAAACCTACTCTTTCACATGATATGCATGAGTTGTTCACATTAACCATTTTGTTTCCCTATCTGACGTACTGTCTGAGGGTGGTGACGTACAGTCTGACGGTGGTGACGTACAATCTGACGATGGTGATGTACAGTCTGACGATGGTGACGTACAGTCTGACGGTTGTGACGTACAGTCTGACGGTGGTGACGTACAGTCTGACGGTGGTGACGTACAGTCTGAGGGTGGTGACGTACAGTCTGAGGGTGGTGACGTACAGTCTGACGGTGGTGACGTACAGTCTGACGGTGGTGACCTACTGTCAGGCGGTGGTGACGTACAGTCTGACGGTGGTGACGTACAGTCTGAGGGTGGTGACGTACAGTCTGAGGGTGGTGACGTACAGTCTGACGGTGGTGACTTACAGTCTGAGGGTGGTGACGTACAGTCTGACGGTGGTGACGTAGAGTCTGATGGTGGTGACGTACAGTCTGACGGTGGTGACGTACAGTTGACGGTGGTGACAAAAACCTACTCTTTCACATGATATGCATGAGTTGTTCACATTAACCATATTGTTTCCCTATCTGACGTACAGTCTGAGGGTGGTGACGTACAGTCTGACGGTGGTGACGTACAGTCTGACGGTGGTGACGTACAGTCTGAGGGTGGTGACGTACAGTCTGACGGTGGTGACGTACAGTCTGAGGGTGGTGACGTACAGTCTGACGGTGGTGACGTACAGTCTGAGGGTGGTGACGTACAGTCTGACGGTGGTGACGTACAATCTGACGGTGGTGATGTACAGTCTGACGATGGTGACGTACAGTCTGACGGTTGTGACGTACAGTCTGACGGTGGTGACGTACAATCTGACGGTGGTGATGTACAGTCTGACGATGGTGACGTACAGTTTGACGGTGGTGACGTACAGTCTGAGGGTGGTGACGTACAGTCTGACGGTGGTGACGTACAGTTTGACGGTGGTGACGTACAGTCTGAGGGTGGTGACGTACAGTCTGACGGTGGTGACGTACAGTCTGAGGGTGGTGACGTACAGTCTGACGGTGGTGACGTACAGTCAGACGGTGGTGACGTACAGTCTGAGGGTGGTGACGTACAGTCTGACGGTGGTGACGTACAATCTGACGGTGGTGATGTACAGTCTGACGATGGTGACGTACAGTCTGACGGTGGTGACGTACAGTCTGACGGTGGTGACGTACAGTCTGAGGGTGGTGACGTACAGTCTGAGGGTGGTGACGTACAGTCTGACGGTGGTGACGTACAATCTGACGGTGGTGATGTACAGTCTGACGATGGTGACGTACAATCTGACGGTGGTGATGTACAGTCTGACGATGGTGACGTACAGTTTGACGGTGGTGACGTACAGTCTGAGGGTGGTGACGTACAGTCTGACGGTGGTGACGTACAGTTTGACGGTGGTGACGTACAGTCTGAGGGTGGTGACGTACAGTCTGACGGTGGTGACGTACAGTCTGAGGGTGGTGACGTACAGTCTGACGGTGGTGACGTACAATCTGACGGTGGTGATGTACAGTCTGACGATGGTGACGTACAGTTTGACGGTGGTGACGTACAGTCTGAGGGTGGTGACGTACAGTCTGACGGTGGTGACGTACAGTTTGACGGTGGTGACGTACAGTCTGAGGGTGGTGACGTACAGTCTGACGGTGGTGACGTACAGTCTGACGGTGGTGACGTACAGTCTGACGGTGGTGACGTACAGTCTGAGGGTGGTGACGTACAGTCTGACGGTGGTGACGTACAGTCTGACGGTGGTGACGTACAGTCTGAGGGTGGTGACGTACAGTCTGACGGTGGTGACGTACAGTTTGACGGTGGTGACGTACAGTCTGAGGGTGGTGACGTACAGTCTGACGGTGGTGACGTACAGTCTGACGGTGGTGACGTACAGTCTGACGGTGGTGACGTACAGTCTGAGGGTGGTGACGTACAGTCTGACGGTGGTGACGTACAGTCTGAGGGTGGTGACGTACAGTCTGACGATGGTGACGTACAGTTTGACGGTGGTGACGTACAGTCTGAGGGTGGTGACGTACAGTCTGACGGTGGTGACGTACAGTCTGACGGTGGTGACGTACAGTCTGAGGGTGGTGACGTACAGTCTGACGGTGGTGATGTACAGTCTGACGATGGTGACGTACAGTTTGACGGTGGTGACGTACAGTCTGAGGGTGGTGACGTACAGTCTGACGGTGGTGACGTACAGTTTGACGGTGGTGACGTACAGTCTGAGGGTGGTGACGTACAGTCTGACGGTGGTGACGTACAGTCTGACGGTGGTGACGTACAGTCTGACGGTGGTGACGTACAGTCTGAGGGTGGTGACGTACAGTCTGACGGTGGTGACGTACAGTCTGAGGGTGGTGACGTACAGTCTGACGGTGGTGACGTACAGTCTGACGGTGGTGACGTACAGTCTGACGGTGGTGACGTACAGTCTGACGGTGGTGACGTACAGTTTGACGGTGGTGACAAAAACCTACTCTTTCACATGATATGCATGAGTTGTTCACATTAACCATATTGTTTCCCTATCTGACGTACAGTCTGAGGGTGGTGACGTACAGTCTGACGGTGGTGACGTACAGTCTGAGGGTGGTGACGTACAGTCTGACGGTGGTGACGTACAGTCTGACGGTGGTGACGTACAGTCTGACGGTGGTGACGTACAGTCTGACGGTGGTGACGTACAGTCTGAGGGTGGTGACGTACAGTCTGACGGTGGTGACGTACAGTTTGACGGTGGTGACGTACAGTCTGAGGGTGGTGACGTACAGTCTGACGGTGGTGACGTACAGTCTGACGGTGGTGACGTACAGTCTGACGGTGGTGACGTACAGTCTGAGGGTGGTGACGTACAGTCTGACGGTGGTGACGTACAGTCTGAGGGTGGTGACGTACAGTCTGACGGTGGTGACGTACAGTCTGACGGTGGTGACGTACAGTCTGACGGTGGTGACGTACAGTCTGACGGTGGTGACGTACAGTTTGACGGTGGTGACAAAAACCTACTCTTTCACATGATATGCATGAGTTGTTCACATTAACCATATTGTTTCCCTATCTGACGTACAGTCTGAGGGTGGTGACGTACAGTCTGACGGTGGTGACGTACAGTCTGACGGTGGTGACGTACAGTCTGAGGGTGGTGACGTACAGTCTGACGGTGGTGACGTACAGTCTGACGGTGGTGACGTACAGTCTGACGGTGGTGACGTACAGTTTGACGGTGGTGACAAAAACCTACTCTTTCACATGATATGCATGAGTTGTTCACATTAACCATATTGTTTCCCTATCTGACGTACAGTCTGAGGGTGGTGACGTACAGTCTGACGGTGGTGACGTACAGTCTGACGGTGGTGACGTACAGTCTGAGGGTGGTGACGTACAGTCTGACGGTGGTGACGTACAGTCTGAGGGTGGTGACGTACAGTCTGACGGTGGTGACGTACAGTCTGAGGGTGGTGACGTACAGTCTGACGGTGGTGACGTACAATCTGACGGTGGTGATGTACAGTCTGACGATGGTGACGTACAGTCTGAGGGTGGTGACGTACAGTCAGACGGTGGTGACGTACAGTCTGAGGGTGGTGACGTACAGTCTGACGGTGGTGACGTACAGTCTGAGGGTGGTGACGTACAGTCTGACGGTGGTGACGTACAGTCTGACGGTGGTGACGTACAGTCTGAGGGTGGTGACGTACAGTCTGACGGTGGTGACGTACAGTCTGACGGTGGTGACGTACAGTTTGACGGTGGTGACGTACAGTCTGACGATGGTGACGTACAGTCTGACGGTGGTGACGTACAGTCTGACGGTGGTGACGTACAGTCTGACGGTGGTGACGTACAGTCTGACGGTGGTGACAACAACCTACTCTTTCACATGATATGCATGAGTTGTTCACATTAACCATTTTGTTTCCCTATCTGACGTACAGTCTGAGGGTGGTGACGTACAGTCTGACGGTGGTGACGTACAATCTGACGATGGTGATGTACAGTCTGACGATGGTGACGTACAGTCTGACGGTTGTGACGTACAGTCTGACGGTGGTGACGTACAGTCTGACGGTGGTGACGTACAGTCTGAGGGTGGTGACGTACAGTCTGACGGTGGTGACGTACAGTTTGACGGTGGTGACTTACAGTCTGAGGGTGGTGACATACAGTCTGAGGGTGGTGACGTACAGTCTGACGGTGGTGACGTACAGTCTGACGGTGGTGACGTACTGTCAGGCGGTGGTGACGTACAGTCTGACGGTGGTGACGTACAGTCTGAGGGTGGTGACGTACAGTCTGAGGGTGGTGACGTACAGTCTGACGGTGGTGACTTACAGTCTGAGGGTGGTGACGTACAGTCTGACGGTGGTGACGTAGAGTCTGATGGTGGTGACGTACAGTCTGACGGTGGTGACGTACAGTTTGACGGTGGTGACAAAAACCTACTCTTTCACATGATATGCATGAGTTGTTCACATTAACCATATTGTTTCCCTATCTGACGTACAGTCTGAGGGTGGTGACGTACAGTCTGACGGTGGTGACGTACAGTCTGACGGTGGTGACGTACAGTCTGAGGGTGGTGACGTACAGTCTGACGGTGGTGATGTACAGTCTGACGATGGTGACGTACAGTTTGACGGTGGTGACGTACAGTCTGAGGGTGGTGACGTACAGTCTGACGGTGGTGACGTACAATCTGACGGTGGTGATGTACAGTCTGACGATGGTGACGTACAGTCTGACGGTTGTGACGTACAGTCTGACGGTGGTGACGTACAATCTGACGGTGGTGATGTACAGTCTGACGATGGTGACGTACAGTCTGAGGGTGGTGAGGTACAGTCTGAGGGTGGTGACGTACTGTCAGACGGTGGTTACATACTGTTAGACGGTGGTGACGTACAGTCTGACGGTGGTGACGTACAGTCTGAGGGTGGTGACGTACAGTCTGACGGTGGTGACGTACAGTTTGACGGTGGTGACGTACAGTCTGAGGGTGGTGACGTACAGTCTGACGGTGGTGACGTACAATCTGAGGGTGGTGACGTACAGTCTGACGGTGGTGACGTACAGTCAGACGGTGGTGACGTACATTCTGAGGGTGGTGAGGTACAGTCTGAGGGTGGTGACGTACTGTCAGACGGTGGTTACATACTGTTAGACGGTGGTGACGTACAGTCTGACGGTGGTGACGTACAGTCTGAGGGTGGTGACGTACAGTCTGACGGTGGTGACGTACAGTCTGACGGTGGTGACGTACTGTCAGGCGGTGGTGACGTACAGTCTGACGGTGGTGACGTACAGTCTGAGGGTGGTGACGTACAGTCTGACGGTGGTGACGTACAATCTGACGGTGGTGATGTACAGTCTGACGATGGTGACGTACAGTCTGACGGTGGTGACGTACAATCTGACGGTGGTGATGTACAGTCTGACGATGGTGACATACAGTCTGAGGGTGGTGACGTACAGTCTGACGGTGGTGACGTACAGTCTGACGGTGGTGACGTACAGTCTGAGGGTGGTGACGTACAGTCTGAGGGTGGTGACGTACAGTCTGACGGTGGTGACGTACAGTCTGAGGGTGGTGACGTACAGTCTGACGGTGGTGACGTAGAGTCTGATGGTGGTGACGTACAGTCTGACGGTGGTGACGTACAGTTTGACGGTGGTGACAAAAACCTACTCTTTCACATGATATGCATGAGTTGTTCACATTAACCATCTTGTTTCCCTATCTGACGTACAGTCTGAGGGTGGTGACGTACAGTCTGACGGTGGTGACGTACAGTCTGACGGTGGTGACGTACAGTCTGAGGGTGGTGACGTACAGTCTGACGGTGGTGACGTACAGTCTGAGGGTGGTGACGTACAGTCTGACGGTGGTGACGTACAGTCTGAGGGTGGTGACGTACAGTCTGACGGTGACGTACAATCTGACGGTGGTGATGTACAGTCTGACGATGGTGACGTACAGTCTGACGGTTGTGACGTACAGTCTGACGGTGGTGACGTACAGTCTGACGGTGGTGACGTACAGTCTGAGGGTGGTGACGTACAGTCTGACGGTGGTGACGTACAGTTTGACGGTGGTGACTTACAGTCTGAGGGTGGTGACGTACAGTCTGAGGGTGGTGACGTACAGTCTGACGGTGGTGACGTACAGTCTGACGGTGGTGACGTACTGTCAGGCGGTGGTGACGTACAGTCTGACGGTGGTGACGTACAGTCTGAGGGTGGTGACGTACAGTCTGAGGGTGGTGACGTACAGTCTGACGGTGGTGACTTACAGTCTGAGGGTGGTGACGTACAGTCTGACGGTGGTGACGTAGAGTCTGATGGTGGTGACGTACAGTCTGACGGTGGTGACGTACAGTTTGACGGTGGTGACAAAAACCTACTCTTTCACATGATATGCATGAGTTGTTCACATTAACCATATGTTTCCCTATCTGACGTACAGTCTGAGGGTGGTGACGTACAGTCTGACGGTGGTGACGTACAGTCTGACGGTGGTGACGTACAGTCTGAGGGTGGTGACGTACAGTCTGACGGTGGTGACGTACAGTCTGACGGTGGTGACGTACAGTCTGACGGTGGTGACGTACAGTCTGAGGGTGGTGACGTACAGTCTGACGGTGGTGACGTACAATCTGACGGTGGTGATGTACAGTCTGACGATGGTGACGTACAGTCTGACGGTTGTGACGTACAGTCTGACGGTGGTGACGTACAATCTGACGGTGGTGATGTACAGTCTGACGATGGTGACGTACAGTCTGACGGTGGTGACGTACAGTCTGAGGGTGGTGACGTACAGTCTGACGGTGGTGACGTACAGTTGACGGTGGTGACGTACAGTCTGACGGTGGTGACGTACAGTCTGACGGTGGTGACGTACAGTCTGACGGTGGTGACGTACAGTCTGACGGTGGTGACGTACAGTCTGAGGGTGGTGACGTACAGTCTGACGGTGGTGACGTACAGTCTGAGGGTGGTGACGTACAGTCTGACGGTGGTGACGTACAGTCAGACGGTGGTGACGTACAGTCTGACGGGTGGTGAGTACAGTCTGAGGGTGGTGACGTACGTCGACGGTGGTTACATACGTTGACGGTGGTGACGTACAGTCTGACGGTGGTGACGTACAGTCTGAGGGTGGTGACGTACAGTCTGACGGTGGTGACGTACAGTCTGACGGTGGTGACGTACAGTCTGGCGGTGGTGACGTACAGTCTGACGGTGGTGACGTACAGTCTGAGGGTGGTGACGTACAGTCTGACGGTGGTGACGTACAGTCTGACGGTGGTGACGTACAGTCTGACGGTGGTGACGTACAGTCTGACGGTGGTGACGTACAGTCTGAGGGTGGTGACGTACAGTCTGACGGTGGTGACGTACAGTCTGACGGTGGTGACGTACAGTCTGAGGGTGGTGACGTACAGTCTGACGGTGGTGACGTACAGTCTGAGGGTGGTGACGTACAGTCTGACGGTGGTGACGTACAGTCTGACGGTGGTGACGTACAGTCTGACGGTGGTGACGTACAGTTTGACGGTGGTGACGTACAGTCTGAGGGTGGTGACGTACAGTCTGACGGTGGTGACGTACAGTCTGACGGTGGTGACGTACAGTCTGAGGGTGGTGACGTACAGTCTGACGGTGGTGACGTACAGTCTGACGGTGGTGACGTACAGTCTGACGGTGGTGACGTACAGTCTGAGGGTGGTGACGTACAGTCTGACGGTGGTGACGTACAGTCTGAGGGTGGTGACGTACAGTCTGACGGTGGTGACGTACAGTCTGACGGGTGGTGACGTACAGTCTGACGGTGGTGACGTACAGTCTGACGGTGGTGACAAAAACCTACTCTTTCACATGATATGCATGAGTTGTTCACATTAACCATTTTGTTTCCCTATCTGACGTACAGTCTGAGGGTGGTGACGTACAGTCTGACGGTGGTGACGTACAGTCTGACGGTGGTGACGTACAGTCTGACGGTGGTGACGTACAGTCTGACGGTGGTGACGTACAGTCTGACGGTGGTGACGTACAGTCTGACGGTGGTGACGTACAGTCTGAGGGTGGTGACGTACAGTCTGACGGTGGTGACGTACAGTCTGACGGTGGTGACGTACAGTCTGAGGGTGGTGACGTACAGTCTGAGGGTGGTGACGTACAGTCTGACGGTGGTGACGTACAGTCTGACGGTGGTGACGTACTGTCTGACGGTGGTGACGTACAGTCTGACGGTGGTGACGTACAGTCTGACGGTGGTGACGTACAGTCTGAGGGTGGTGACGTACAGTCTGACGGTGGTGACGTACAGTCTGACGGTGGTGACGTACAGTCTGACGGTGGTGACGTACAGTCTGACGGTTGTGACGTACAGTCTGACGGTGGTGACGTACAGTCTGACGGTGGTGACAAAAACCTACTCTTTCACATGATATGCATGAGTTGTTCACATTAACCATTTTGTTTCCCTATCTGACGTACAGTCTGAGGGTGGTGACGTACAGTCTGACGGTGGTGACGTACAGTCTGACGGTGGTGACGTACAGTCTGACGGTGGTGACGTACAGTCTGACGGTGGTGACGTACAGTCTGACGGTGGTGACGTACAGTCTGACGGTGGTGACGTACAGTCTGAGGGTGGTGACGTACAGTCTGACGGTGGTGACGTACAGTCTGAGGGTGGTGACGTACAGTCTGACGGTGGTGACGTACAGTCTGAGGGTGGTGACGTACAGTCTGACGGTGGTGACGTACAGTCAGACGGTGGTGACGTACATTCTGAGGGTGGTGAGGTACAGTCTGAGGGTGGTGACGTACTGTCAGACGGTGGTTACATACTGTTAGACGGTGGTGACGTACAGTCTGACGGTGGTGACGTACAGTCTGAGGGTGGTGACGTACAGTCTGACGGTGGTGACGTACAGTCTGACGGTGGTGACGTACTGTCAGGCGGTGGTGACGTACAGTCTGACGGTGGTGACGTACAGTCTGAGGGTGGTGACGTACAGTCTGACGGTGGTGACGTACAATCTGACGGTGGTGATGTACAGTCTGACGATGGTGACGTACAGTCTGACGGTTGTGACGTACAGTCTGACGGTGGTGACGTACAGTCTGACGGTGGTGACGTACAGTCTGAGGGTGGTGACGTACAGTCTGACGGTGGTGACGTACAGTTTGACGGTGGTGACGTACAGTCTGAGGGTGGTGACGTACAGTCTGACGGTGGTAACGTACAATCTGACGGTGGTGACGTACAGTCTGACGATGGTGACGTACAGTCTGACGGTTGTGACGCACAGTCTGACGGTGGTGACGTACAGTCTGACGGTGGTGACAAAATCCTACTCTTTCACATGATATGCATGAGTTGTTCACATTAACCATTTTGTTTCCCTATCTGACGTACAGTCTGAGGGTGGTGACGTACAGTCTGACGGTGGTGACTTACAGTCTGAGGGTGGTGACGTACAGTCTGAGGGTGGTGACGTACTGTCAGACGGTGGTGACGTACAATCTGAGGGTGGTGACGTACAGTCTGACGGTGGTGACGTAGAGTCTGATGGTGGTGACGTACAGTCTGACGGTGGTGACGTACAGTTTGACGGTGGTGACAAAAACCTACTCTTTCACATGATATGCATGAGTTGTTCACATTAACCATCTTGTTTCCCTATCTGACGTACAGTCTGAGGGTGGTGACGTACAGTCTGACGGTGGTGACGTACAATCTGAGGGTGGTGACGTACTGTCAGACGGTGGTTACATACTGTTAGACGGTGGTGACGTACAGTCTGACGGTGGTGACGTACAGTCTGAGGGTGGTGACGTACAGTCTGACGGTGGTGACGTACAGTCTGACGGTGGTGACGTACTGTCAGGCGGTGGTGACCTACAGTCTGACGGTGGTGACATACAGTCTGAGGGTGGTGACGTACAGTCTGAGTGTGGTGACGTACAGTTTGACGGTGGTGACGTTCAGTCTGACGGTGGTGACGTACAGTCTGACGGTGGTGACGTACAGTCTGACGGTGGTGACGTTCACTGTGACGGTGGTGACGTACAGTCTGAGGGTGGTGACGTACAGTCTGACGGTGGTGACGTACAGTCTGAGGGTGGTGACGTACAGTCTGATGGTGGTGACGTACAGTCTGACGGTGGTGATGTACAGTCTGACGATGGTGACGTACAGTCTGACGGTGGTGACGTACAGTCTGATGGTGGTGACAAAAACCTACTCTTTCACATGATATGCATGAGTTGTTCACATTAACCATCTTGTTTCCCTATCTGACGTACAGTCTGAGGGTGGTGACGTACAGTCTGACGGTGATGATGTACAGTCTGAGGGTGGTGACGTACAGTCTTAGGGTGGTGACGTACTGTCAGACGGTGGTGACATACAGTCTGAGGGTGGTGACGTACAGTCTGAGGGTGGTGACGTACAGTCTGAGGGTGGTGACGTACAGTCTGAGGGTGGTGACGTACAGTTTGACGGTGGTGACGTATAGTCTGAGGGTGGTGACGTACAGTCTGACGGTGGTGACGTACAGTCTGACGGTGGTGACGTACTGTCAGGCGGTGGTGACGTACAATCTGAGGGTGGTGACGTACAGTCTGACGGTGGTGACGTACAGTCTGACGGTGGTGACAAAAACCTACTCTTTCACATCATATGCATGAGTTGTTCACATTAACCATTTTGTTTCCCTATCTGACGTACAGTCTGAGGGTGGTGACGTACAGTCTGAGGGTGGTGACGTACAGTCTGACGGTGGTGACTTACAGTTTGACGGTGGTGACGTACAGTTTGACGGTGGTGACGTACAGTCTGAGGGTGGTGACGTACAGTCTGATGGTGGTGACGTACAGTCTGACGGTGGTGATGTACAGTCTGACGATGGTGACGTACAGTCTGACGGTGGTGATGTACAGTCTGACGGTGGTGACAAAAACCTACTCTTTCACATGATATGTATGAGTTGTTCACATTAACCATCTTGTTTCCCTATCTGACGTACAGTCTGAGGGTGGTGACGTACAGTCTGACGGTGGTGACGTACAGTCTGACGGTGGTGACGTACAGTCTGAGGGTGGTGACGTACTGTCAGACGGTGGTGACGTACAGTCTGAGGGTGGTGACGTACAGTCTGAGGGTGGTGACAAAAACCTACTCTTTCACATGATATGCATGAGTTGTTCACAATAACCATCTTGTTTCCCTATCTGACGTACAGTCTGAGGGTGGTGACGTACAGTCTGACGGTGATGACGTACAGTTTGAGGGTGGTGACGTACAGTCTGAGGGTGGTTACGTACAGTCTGAGGGTGGTTACGTACAGTCTGAGGGTGGTGACGTACAGTCTGAGGGTGGTGACGTACAGTCTGAGGGTGGTGACGTACAGTCTGACGGTGGTGACGTACAATCTGACGGTGGTGATGTACAGTCTGACGATGGTGACGTACAGTCTGACGGTTGTGACGTACAGTCTGACGGTGGTGACGTACAGTCTGATGGTGGTCACAAAAACCTACTCTTTCACATGATATGCATGAGTTGTTCACATTAACCATTTTGTTTCCCTATCTGACGTACAGTCTGAGGGTGGTGACGTACAGTTTGACGGTGGTGACGTACAATCTGACGGTGGTGATGTACAGTCTGACGATGGTGACGTACAGTCTGACGGTGGTGACGTACAGTCTGACGGTGGTGACGTACAGTCTGAGGGTGGTGACGTACAGTCTGACGGTGGTGACGTACAGTTTGACGGTGGTGACGTACAGTCTGAGGGTGGTGACGTACTGTCAGACGGTGGTGACGTACAGTCTGAGGGTGGTGACGTACAGTCTGACGGTGGTGACGTAGAGTCTGATGGTGGTGACGTACAGTCTGACGGTGGTGACGTACAGTTTGACGGTGGTGACAAAAACCTACTCTTTCACATGATATGCATGAGTTGTTCACATTAACCATCTTGTTTCCCTATCTGACGTACAGTCTGAGGGTGGTGACGTTCAGTCTGACGGTGGTGACGTACAGTCTGAGGGTGGTGACGTACAGTCTGACGGTGGTGACGTACAGTCTGACGGTGGTGACGTACAGTCTGAGGGTGGTGACGTACAGTCTGACGGTGGTGACGTACAGTTTGACGGTGGTGACGTACAGTCTGAGGGTGGTGACGTACAGTCTGATGGTGGTGACGTACAGTCTGACGGTGGTGATGTACAGTCTGACGATGGTGACGTACAGTCTGACGGTGGTGACGTACAGTCTGACGGTGATGAGGTACAGTCTGACGGTGGTGACAAAAACCTACTCTTTCACATGATATGAATGAGTTGTTCACATTAACCATCTTGTTTCCCTATCTGACGTACAGTCTGAGGGTGGTGACGTACTGTCAGACAGTGGTGACGTACAGTCTGAGGGTGGTGACGTACAGTTTGACGGTGGTGACGTATAGTCTGAGGGTGGTGACGTACAGTCTGACGGTGGTGACGTACAGTCTGACGGTGGTGACGTACTGTCAGGCGGTGGTGACGTACAATCTGAGGGTGGTGACGTACAGTCTGACGGTGGTGACGTACAGTCTGACGGTGGTGACAAAAACCTACTCTTTCACATCATATGCATGAGTTGTTCACATTAACCATTTTGTTTCCCTATCTGACGTACAGTCTGACGGTGGTGACGTACAGTCTGACGGTGGTGACGTACAGTCTGAGGGTGGTGACGTACAGTCTGAGGGTGGTGACGTACAGTCTGAGGGTGGTGACGTACTGTCAGACGGTGGTGACGTACAGTCTGAGGGTGGTGACGTACAGTCTGAGGGTGGTGACAAAAACCTACTCTTTCACATGATATGCATGAGTTGTTCACAATAACCATCTTATTTCCCTATCTGACGTACAGTCTGAGGATGGTGACGTACAGTCTGACGGTGATGACGTACAGTTTGAGGGTGGTGACGTACAGTCTGAGGGTGGTTACGTACAGTCTGAGGGTGGTTACGTACAGTCTGACGGTGGTGACGTACAGTGTGACGGTGGTGACGTACGGTCTGAGGGTGGTGACGTACAGTCTGAGGGTGGTGACGTAGAGTCTGACGGTGTTGACAAAAACCTACTCTTTCACATGATATGCATGAGTTGTTCACATTAACCATCTTGTTTCCCTATCTGACGTACAGTCTGAGGGTGGTGACGTACAGTCTGAGGGTGGTGACGTACTGTTAGACGGTGGTGACGTACAGTCTGAGGGTGGTGACGTACAGTCTGAGGGTGGTGACAAAAACCTACTCTTTCACATGATATGCATGAGTTGTTCACATTAACCATCTTGTTTCCCTATCTGACGTACAGTCTGAGGGTGGTGACGTACAGTCTGACGGTGATGACGTACAGTCTGAGGGTGGTGACGTACAGTCTGAGGGTGGTGACGTACAGTCTGAGGGTGGTGACGTACAGTCTGACGGTGGTGACGTACAGTCTGAGGGTGGTGACGTACAGTCTGAGGGTGGTGACGTACAGTCTGACGGTGGTGACGTACAGTCTGACGGTGGTGACGTACTGTCTGTGGGTGGTGACGTACAGTCTGACGGTGGTGACGTACAGTCTGAGGGTGGTGACGTACAGTCTGACGGTGGTGACGTACAGTCTGAGGGTGGTGACGTACAGTCTGAGGGTGGTGACGTACAGTCAGACGGTGGTGACGTACAGTCTGAGGGCGGTGACGTACAGTCTGAGGGTGGTGACGTACAGTCTGAGGGTGGTGACGTACTGTCAGACGGTGGTGACGTACTGTTAGACGGTGGTGACGTACAGTCTGACGGTGGTGACGTACAGTCTGAGGGTGGTGACGTACAGTCTGACGGTGGTGACGTACAGTCTGAGGGTGGTGACGTACAGTCTGACGGTGGTGACGTACAATCTGACGGTGGTGATGTACAGTCTGACGATGGTGACGTACAGTCTGACGGTTGTGACGTACAGTCTGACGGTGGTGACGTACAGTCTGACGGTGGTGACGTACTGTCAGGCGGTGGTGACGTACAGTCTGACGGTGGTGACGTACAGTCTGAGGGTGGTGACGTACAGTCTGACGGTGGTGACGTACAGTCTGACGGTGGTGATGTACAGTCTGACGATGGTGACGTACAGTCTGACGGTGGTGACGTACAGTCTGACGGTGGTGACGTACAGTCTGACGATGGTGACATACAGTCTGAGGGTGGTGACGTACAGTCTGACGGTGGTGACGTACAGTCTGACGGTGGTGACGTACAGTCTGAGGGTGGTGACGTACAGTCTGAGGGTGGTGACGTACAGTCTGACGGTGGTGACGTACAGTCTGAGGGTGGTGACGTACAGTCTGACGGTGGTGACGTACAGTCTGAGGGTGGTGACGTACAGTCTGACGGTGGTGACGTACAGTCTGACGGTGGTGACAAAAACCTACTCTTTCACATGATATGCATGAGTTGTTCACATTAACCATCTTGTTTCCCTATCTGACGTACAGTCTGAGGGTGGTGACGTACAGTCTGACGGTGGTGACGTACAGTCTGACGGGTGGTGACGTACAGTCTGAGGGTGGTGACGTACAGTCTGACGGTGGTGACGTACAGTCTGAGGGTGGTGACGTACAGTCTGACGGGTGGTGACGTACAGTCTGAGGGTGGTGACGTACAGTCTGACGGTGGTGACGTACAGTCTGACGGGTGGTGACGTACAGTCTGACGGTGGTGACGTACAGTCTGACGGTGGTGACGTACAGTCTGACGGTGGTGACGTACAGTCTGACGGGTGGTGATGTACAGTCTGACGGTGGTGACGTACAGTCTGACGGGTGGTGACGTACAGTCTGAGGGTGGTGACGTACAGTCTGACGGTGGTGACGTACAGTCTGACGGTGGTGACGTACAGTCTGAGGGTGGTGACGTACAGTCTGACGGTGGTGACGTACAGTCTGAGGGTGGTGACGTACAGTCTGACGGTGGTGACGTACAGTCTGACTGTGGTGACGTACAGTCTGAGGGTGGTGACGTACAGTCTGAGGGTGGTGACGTACAGTCTGACGGTGGTGACGTACTGTTGACGGTGGTGACGTACAGTCTGACGGTGGTGACGTACAGTCTGAGGGTGGTGACGTACAGTCTGACGGTGGTGACGTACAGTCTGAGGGTGGTGACGTACAGTCTGAGGGTGGTGACGTACAGTCTGACGGTGGTGACGTACAGTCTGACGGTGGTGACGTACAGTCTGAGGGTGGTGACGTACAGTCTGACGGTGGTGACGTACAGTCTGAGGGTGGTGACGTACAGTCTGACGGTGGTGACGTACAGTCTGAGGGTGGTGACGTACAGTCTGACGGTGGTGACGTACAGTCTGAGGGTGGTGACGTACAGTCTGAGGGTGGTGACGTACAGTCTGAGGGTGGTGACGTACAGTCAGACGGTGGTGACGTACAGTCTGAGGTGGTGACGTACAGTCTGAGGGTGGTGACGTACAGTCTGAGGGTGGTGACGTACTGTCAGACGGTGGTGACGTACAGTCTGACGGTGGTGACGTACAGTCTGACGGTGGTGACGTACAGTCTGAGGGTGGTGACGTACAGTCTGACGGTGGTGACGTACAGTCTGAGGGTGGTGACGTACAGTCTGACGGTGGTGACGTACAGTCTGACGGTGGTGACGTACAGTCTGAGGGTGGTGAGGTACAGTCTGAGGGTGGTGACGTACTGTCAGACGGTGGTTACATACTGTTAGACGGTGGTGACGTACAGTCTGACGGTGGTGACGTACAGTCTGAGGGTGGTGACGTACAGTCTGACGGTGGTGACGTACAGTCTGAGGGTGGTGACGTACAGTCTGAGGGTGGTGACGTACAGTCTGACGGTGGTGACGTACAGTCTGACGGTGGTGACGTACTGTCTGAGGGTGGTGACGTACAGTCTGACGGTGGTGACGTACAGTCTGAGGGTGGTGACGTACAGTCTGACGGTGGTGACGTACAGTCTGAGGGTGGTGACGTACAGTCTGACGGTGGTGACGTACAGTCTGAGGGTGGTGACGTACAGTCTGAGGGTGGTGACGTACAGTCTGAGGGTGGTGACGTACAGTCAGACGGTGGTGACGTACAGTCTGAGGGTGGTGACGTACAGTCTGAGGGTGGTGACGTACAGTCTGAGGGTGGTGACGTACTGTCAGACGGTGGTGACATACTGTTAGACGGTGGTGACGTACAGTCTGACGGTGGTGACGTACAGTCTGAGGGTGGTGACGTACAGTCTGACGGTGGTGACGTACAGTCTGAGGGTGGTGACGTACAGTCTGACGGTGGTGACGTACAATCTGACGGTGGTGATGTACAGTCTGACGATGGTGACGTACAGTCTGACGGTTGTGACGTACAGTCTGACGGTGGTGACGTACAGTCTGACGGTGGTGACAAAAACCTACTCTTTCACATGATATGCATGAGTTGTTCACATTAACCATTTTGTTTCCCTATCTGACGTACAGTCTGAGGGTGGTGACGTACAGTCTGACGGTGGTGACGTACAATCTGACGGTGGTGACGTACAGTCTGACGATGGTGACGTACAGTCTGACGGTTGTGACGTACAATCTGACGGTGGTGACGTACAGTCTGACGGTGGTGACGTACAGTCTGAGGGTGGTGACGTACAGTCTGACGGTGGTGACGTACAGTTTGACGGTGGTGACGTACAGTCTGAGGGTGGTGACGTACAGTCTGACGGTGGTGACGTACAATCTGAGGGTGGTGACGTACAGTCTGACGGTGGTGACGTACAGTCAGACGGTGGTGACGTACATTCTGAGGGTGGTGAGGTACAGTCTGAGGGTGGTGACGTACTGTCAGACGGTGGTTACATACTGTTAGACGGTGGTGACGTACAGTCTGACGGTGGTGACGTACAGTCTGAGGGTGGTGACGTACAGTCTGACGGTGGTGACGTACAGTCTGACGGTGGTGACGTACTGTCAGGCGGTGGTGACGTACAGTCTGACGGTGGTGACGTACAGTCTGAGGGTGGTGACGTACAGTCTGACGGTGGTGACGTACAATCTGACGGTGGTGATGTACAGTCTGACGATGGTGACGTACAGTCTGACGGTTGTGACGTACAGTCTGACGGTGGTGACGTACAGTCTGACGGTGGTGACGTACAGTCTGAGGGTGGTGACGTACAGTCTGACGGTGGTGACGTACAGTTTGACGGTGGTGACGTACAGTCTGAGGGTGGTGACGTACAGTCTGACGGTGGTAACGTACAATCTGACGGTGGTGACGTACAGTCTGACGGTGGTGACGTACAGTCTGACGGTTGTGACGCACAGTCTGACGGTGGTGACGTACAGTCTGACGGTGGTGACAAAAACCTACTCTTTCACATGATATGCATGAGTTGTTCACATTAACCATTTTGTTTCCCTATCTGACGTACAGTCTGAGGGTGGTGACGTACAGTCTGACGGTGGTGACTTACAGTCTGAGGGTGGTGACGTACAGTCTGAGGGTGGTGACGTACTGTCAGACGGTGGTGACGTACAATCTGAGGGTGGTGACGTACAGTCTGACGGTGGTGACGTAGAGTCTGATGGTGGTGACGTACAGTCTGACGGTGGTGACGTACAGTTTGACGGTGGTGACAAAAACCTACTCTTTCACATGATATGCATGAGTTGTTCACATTAACCATCTTGTTTCCCTATCTGACGTACAGTCTGAGGGTGGTGACGTACAGTCTGACGGTGGTGACGTACAGTCTGAGGGTGGTGACGTACAGTCTGACGGTGGTTACGTACTGTTAGACGGTGGTGACGTACAGTCTGACGGTGGTGACGTACAGTCTGAGGGTGGTGACGTACAGTCTGACGGTGGTGACGTACAGTCTGACGGTGGTGACGTACTGTCTGGCGGTGGTGACGTACAGTCTGACGGTGGTGACGTACAGTCTGAGGGTGGTGACGTACAGTCTGAGGGTGGTGACGTACAGTCTGACGGTGGTGACGTACAGTCTGACGGTGGTGACGTACAGTCTGACGGTGGTGACGTACAGTCTGACGGGTGGTGACGTTCACTGTGACGGTGGTGACGTACAGTCTGAGGGTGGTGACGTACAGTCTGACGGTGGTGACGTACAGTCTGAGGGTGGTGACGTACAGTCTGATGGTGGTGACGTACAGTCTGACGGTGGTGATGTACAGTCTGACGATGGTGACGTACAGTCTGACGGTGGTGACGTACAGTCTGAGGGTGGTGACAAAAACCTACTCTTTCACATGATATGCATGAGTTGTTCACATTAACCATCTTGTTTCCCTATCTGACGTACAGTCTGAGGGTGGTGACGTACAGTCTGACGGTGGTGACGTACAGTCTGACGGTGGTGACGTACAGTCTGAGGGTGGTGACGTACAGTCTGAGGGTGGTGACGTACAGTCTGACGGGTGGTGACGTACAGTCTGACGGTGGTGACGTACAGTCTGACGGTGGTGACGTACAGTCTGAGGGTGGTGACGTACAGTCTGACGGGTGGTGACGTACAGTCTGACGGTGGTGACGTACAGTCTGACGGTGGTGACGTACAGTCTGACGGTGGTGACGTACAGTCTGACGGTGGTGACAAAAACCTACTCTTTCACATGATATGCATGAGTTGTTCACATTAACCATTTGTTTCCCTATCTGACGTACAGTCTGAGGGTGGTGACGTACAGTCTGACGGGTGGTGACGTACAGTCTGACGGGTGGTGACGTACAGTCTGACGGTGGTGACGTACAGTCTGACGGTGGTGACGTACAGTCTGAGGGTGGTGACGTACAGTCTGAGGGTGGTGACGTACAGTCTGACGGTGGTGACGTACAGTCTGACGGTGGTGACGTACAGTCTGACGGTGGTGACGTACAGTCTGACGGGTGGTGACGTACAGTCTGACGGTGGTGACGTACAGTCTGAGGGTGGTGACGTACAGTCTGAGGGTGGTGACGTACAGTCTGACGGTGGTGACGTACAGTCTGACGGTGGTGACGTACAGTCTGACGGTGGTGACGTACAGTCTGCGGGTGGTGACGTACAGTCTGAGGGTGGTGACGTACAGTCTGACGGTGGTGACGTACAGTCTGACGTGGTGACGTACAGTCTGACGGTGGTGACGTACAGTCTGAGGGTGGTGACAAAAACCTACTCTTTCACATGATATGCATGAGTTGTTCACATTAACCATCTTGTTTCCCTATCTGACGTACAGTCTGAGGGTGGTGACGTACAGTCTGACGGTGATGACGTACAGTCTGAGGGTGGTGACGTACAGTCTGAGGGTGGTGACGTACAGTCTGACGGTGGTGACGTACAGTCTGAGGGTGGTGACGTACAGTCTGAGGGTGGTGACGTACAGTCTGAGGGTGGTGACGTACAGTCTGACGGTGGTGACGTACAGTCTGACGGTGGTGACGTACAGTCTGACGGTGGTGACGTACAGTCTGACGGTGGTGACGTACAGTCTGAGGGTGGTGACGTACAGTCTGACGGTGGTGACGTACGTCTGAGGGTGGTGACGTACAGTCTGAGGGTGGTGACGTACAGTCTGACGGGTGGTGACGTACAGTCTGACGGTGGTGACGTACAGTCTGACGGTGGTGACGTACAGTCTGACGGTGGTGACGTACAGTCTGACGGTGGTGACGTACAGTTTGACGGTGGTGACGTACAGTCTGAGGGTGGTGACGTACAGTCTGACGGTGGTGACGTACAGTCTGACGGTGGTGACGTACAGTCTGACGGTGGTGACGTACAGTCTGAGGGTGGTGACGTACAGTCTGACGGTGGTGACGTACAGTCTGACGGTGGTGACAAAAACCTACTCTTTCACATGATATGCATGAGTTGTTCACATTAACCATCTTGTTTCCCTATCTGACGTACAGTCTGAGGGTGGTGACGTACAGTCTGACGGTGGTGACGTACAGTCTGAGGGTGGTGACGTACAGTCTGAGGGTGGTGACGTACAGTCTGAGGGTGGTGACGTACAGTCTGACGGGTGGTGACGTACAGTCTGACGGTGGTGACGTACAGTCTGACGGTGGTGACGTACAGTCTGACGGGTGGTGACGTACAGTCTGAGGTGGTGACGTACAGTCTGACGGGTGGTGACGTACAGTCTGACGGTGGTGACGTACAGTCTGACGGTGGTGACGTACAGTCTGAGGGTGGTGACGTACAGTCTGAGGGTGGTGACGTACAGTCTGACGGTGGTGACGTACTGTCTGACGGTGGTGACGTACAGTCTGACGGTGGTGACGTACAGTTTGACGGTGGTGACGTATAGTCTGAGGGTGGTGACGTACAGTCTGACGGTGGTGACGTACAGTCTGACGGTGGTGACGTACTGTCAGGCGGTGGTGACGTACAGTCTGAGGGTGGTGACGTACAGTCTGACGGTGGTGACGTACAGTCTGACGGTGGTGACAAAAACCTACTCTTTCACATGATATGCATGAGTTGTTCACATTAACCATCTTGTTTCCCTATCTGACGTACAGTCTGAGGGTGGTGACGTACAGTCTGACGGTGGTGACGTACAGTCTGAGGGTGGTGACGTACAGTCTGAGGGTGGTGACGTACAGTCTGACGGTGGTGACGTACAGTCTGAGGGTGGTGACGTACAGTCTGAGGGTGGTGACGTACAGTCTGAGGGTGGTGACGTACAGTCTGACGGGTGGTGACGTACAGTCTGAGGGTGGTGACGTACAGTCTGACGGTGGTGACGTACAGTCTAGGGTGGTGACGTACAGTCTGAGGGTGGTGACGTACAGTCTGACGGTGGTGACGTACAGTCTGAGGGTGGTGACGTACAGTCTGACGGTGGTGACGTACAGTCTGAGGGTGGTGACGTACAGTCTGAGGGTGGTGACGTACAGTCTGAGGGTGGTGACGTACTGTCAGACGGTGGTGACGTACTGTCAGCGGTGGTGACGTACAGTCTGAGGGTGGTGACGTACAGTCTGATGGTGGTGACGTACAGTCTGACGGTGGTGACAAAAACCTACTCTTTCACATGATATGCATGAGTTGTTCACATTAACCATCTTGTTTCCCTATCTGACGTACAGTCTGAGGGTGGTGACGTACAGTCTGACGGTGGTGACGTACAGTTTGACGGTTGTGACGTATAGTCTGAGGGTGGTGACAAAAACCTACTCTTTCACATGATATGCATGAGTTGTTCACATTAACCATCTTGTTTCCCTATCTGACGTACAGTCTGACGGTGGTGACGTACAGTCTGAGGGTGGTGACGTACAGTCTGACGGTGGTGACGTACAGTCTGAGGGTGGTGACGTACAGTCTGAGGGTGGTGACGTACAGTCTGACGGTGGTGACTTACAGTCTGACGGTGGTGACGTACAGTTTGACGGTGGTGACGTACAGTCTGAGGGTGGTGACGTACAGTCTGACGGTGGTGACGTACAGTCTGACGGTGGTGACGTACAGTCTGACGATGGTGACGTACAGTCTGACGGTGGTGACGTACAGTCTGACGGTGGTGACAAAAACCTACTCTTTCACATGATATGCATGAGTTGTTCACATTAACCATCTTGTTTCCCTATCTGACGTACAGTCTGAGGGTGGTGACGTACAGTCTGACGGTGGTGACGTACAGTCTGAGGGTGGTGACGTACAGTCTGATGGTGGTGACGTACTGTCAAACGGTGGTGACGTACAGTCTGAGGGTGGTGACGTACAGTCTGAGGGTGGTGACGTACTGTCAGACGGTGGTGACATACTGTTAGACGGTGGTGACGTACAGTCTGACGGTGGTGACGTACAGTCTGAGGGTGGTGACGTACAGTCTGACGGTGGTGACGTACAGTCTGAGGGTGGTGACGTACAGTCTGAGGGTGGTGACGTACAGTCTGACGGTGGTGACTTACAGTCTGACGGTGGTGACGTACAGTTTGACGGTGGTGACGTACAGTCTGAGGGTGGTGACGTACAGTCTGATGGTGGTGACGTACAGTCTGACGGTGGTGATGTACAGTCTGACGATGGTGACGTACAGTCTGACGGTGGTGACGTACAGTCTGATGGTGGTGACAAAAACCTACTCTTTCACATGATATGCATGAGTTGTTCACATTAACCATCTTGTTTCCCTATCTGACGTACAGTCTGAGGGTGGTGACGTACAGTCTGACGGTGATGATGTACAGTCTGAGGGTGGTGACGTACAGTCTTAGGGTGGTGACGTACTGTCAGACGGTGGTGACATACAGTCTGAGGGTGGTGACGTACAGTCTGAGGGTGGTGACGTACAGTCTGAGGGTGGTGATGTACTGTCAGACGGTGGTGACATACTGTTAGACGGTGGTGACGTACAGTCTGACGGTGGTGACGTACAGTTTGACGGTGGTGACGTACAGTCTGAGGGTGGTGACGTACTGTCAGACAGTGGTGACGTACTGTCTGAGGGTGATGACGTACAGTCTGAGGGTGGTGAGGTACAGTCTGAGGGTGGTGACGTACAGTCTGAGGGTGGTGATGTACTGTCAGACGGTGATGACGTACTGTTAGACGGTGGTGACGTACAGTCTGACGGTGGTGACGTACAGTCTGACGGTGGTGACGTATAGTCTGAGGGTGGTGACGTACAGTCTGAGGGTGGTGACGTACAGTCTGACGGTGGTGACGTACTGTCAGGCGGTGGTGACGTACAGTCTGAGGGTGGTGACGTACAGTCTGACGGTGGTGACGTACAGTCTGACGGTGGTGACAAAAACCTACTCTTTCACATGATATGCATGAGTTGTTCACATTAACCATCTTGTTTCCCTATCTGACGTACAGTCTGAGGGTGGTGACGTACAGTCTGACGGTGATGACGTACAGTCTGAGGGTGGTGACGTACAGTCTGAGGGTGGTGACGTACAGTCTGAGGGTGGTTACGTACAGTCTGACGGTGGTGACGTACAGTCTTAGGGTGGTGACGTACAGTCTGAGGGTGGTGACGTACAGTCTGAGGGTGGTGACGTACAGTCTGAGGGTGGTTACGTACAGTCTGAGGGTGGTTACGTACAGTCTGACGGTGGTGACGTACAGTCTTAGGGTGGTGACGTACAGTCTGAGGGTGGTGACGTACAGTCTGACGGTGGTGACGTACAGTCTGAGGGTGGTGACGTACAGTCTGACGGTGGTGACGTACTGTCTGAGGGTGGTGACGTACAGTCTGAGGGTGGTGACGTACAGTCTGAGGGTGGTGATGTACTGTCAGACGGTGGTGATGTACTGTCAGGCGGTGGTGACGTACAGTCTGAGGGTGGTGACGTACAGTCTGATGGTGGTGACGTACAGTCTGACGGTGGTGACAAAAACCTACTCTTTCACATGATATGCATGAGTTGTTCACATTAACCATCTTGTTTCCCTATCTGACGTACAGTCTGAGGGTGGTGACGTACAGTCTGATGGTGATGACGTACAGTCTGAGGGTGGTGACGTACAGTCTGAGGGTGGTGACGTACAGTCTGAGGGTGGTGACGTACAGTCTGAGGGTGGTGATGTACAGTCTGACGGTGGTGACGTACAGTCTGACGGTGGTGACGTACAGTCTGAGGGTGGTGACGTACAGTCTGAGGGTGGTGACGTACAGTCTGACGGTGGTGACGTACAGTCTGAGGGTGGTGACGTACAGTCTGACGGTGGTGACGTACAGTCTGAGGGTGGTGACGTACAGTCTGACGGTGGTGACGTACAGTCTGACGGTGGTGACGTACAGTCTGACGGTGGTGACAAAAACCTACTCTTTCACATGATATGCATGAGTTGTTCACATTAACCATCTTGTTTCCCTATCTGACGTACAGTCTGACGGTGGTGACGTACAGTCTGAGGGTGGTGACGTACAGTCTGACGGTGGTGACGTACAGTCTGACGGTGGTGACAAAAACCTACTCTTTCACATGATATGCATGAGTTGTTCACATTAACCATCTTGTTTCCCTATCTGACGTACAGTCTGACGGTGGTGACGTACAGTCTGAGGGTGGTGACGTACAGTCTGACGGTGGTGACGTACAGTCTGAGGGTGGTGACGTACAGTCTGAGGGTGGTGACGTACAGTCTGACGGTGGTGACGTACAGTCTGACGGTGGTGACGTACAGTCTGAGGGTGGTGACGTACAGTCTGAGGGTGGTGACGTACAGTCTGACGGTGGTGACGTACAGTCTGACGGTGGTGACGTACAGTCTGACGGTGGTGACGTACAGTCTGACGGTGGTGACGTACAGTCTGACGGTGGTGACAAAAACCTACTCTTTCACATGATATGCATGAGTTGTTCACATTAACCATCTTGTTTCCCTATCTGACGTACAGTCTGAGGGTGGTGACGTACAGTCTGACGGTGATGAGTCAGTCTGAGGGTGGTGACGTACAGTCTGAGGGTGGTGACGTACTGTCTGACGGTGGTGACGTACAGTCTGACGGGTGGTGACGTACAGTCTGAGGGTGGTGACGTACAGTCTGAGGGTGGTGACGTACAGTCTGAGGGTGGTGACGTACTGTCAGACGGTGGTGACGTACAGTCTGACGGTGGTGACGTACAGTCTGAGGGTGGTGACGTACTGTCAGACGGTGGTGACGTACTGTCTGACGGGGGTGACGTACAGTCTGAGGGTGGTGACGTACAGTCTGAGGGTGGTGATGTACTGTCAGACGGTGGTGACGTACTGTTAGACGGTGGTGACGTACAGTCTGACGGTGGTGACGTACAGTTTGACGGTGGTGACGTACAGTCTGAGGGTGGTGACGTACAGTCTGAGGGTGGTGACGTACAGTCTGACGGTGGTGACGTACTGTCAGGCGGTGGTGACGTACAGTCTGAGGGTGGTGACGTACAGTCTGAGGGTGGTGACGTACAGTCTGACGGTGGTGACGTACAGTCTGAGGGTGGTGACGTACAGTCTGATGGTGGTGACGTACTGTCAGACGGTGGTGACGTACAGTCTGAGGGTGGTGACGTACAGTCTGAGGGTGGTGACGTACTGTCAGACGGTGGTGACTACTGTTAGACGGTGGTGACGTACAGTCTGACGGTGGTGACGTACAGTCTGAGGGTGGTGACGTACAGTCTGAGGGTGGTGACGTACAGTCTGAGGGTGGTGACGTACAGTCTGAGGGTGGTGACGTACAGTCTGACGGTGGTGACGTACAGTCTGACGGTGGTGACGTACAGTCTGACGGTGGTGACGTACAGTCTGACGGTGGTGACGTACAGTCTGACGGTGGTGACGTACAGTCTGACGGTGGTGACGTACAGTCTGACGTGGTGACGTACAGTCTGACGGTGGTGACGTACAGTCTGACGGGTGGTGACAAAAACCTACTCTTTCACATGATATGCATGAGTTGTTCACATTAACCATCTTGTTTCCCTATCTGACGTACAGTCTGAGGGTGGTGACGTACAGTCTGACGGTGGTGACGTACAGTCTGAGGGTGGTGACGTACAGTCTGAGGGTGGTGACGTACAGTCTGACGGTGGTGACGTACAGTCTGAGGGTGGTGACGTACAGTCTGAGGGTGGTGACGTACAGTCTGACGGGTGGTGACGTACAGTCTGACGGTGGTGACGTACAGTCTGACGGTGGTGACGTACAGTCTGACGGGTGGTGACGTACAGTCTGACGGTGGTGACGTACAGTCTGACGGTGGTGACGTACAGTCTGACGGTGGTGACGTACAGTCTGACGGGTGGTGACGTACAGTCTGAGGGTGGTGACGTACAGTCTGACGGTGGTGACGTACAGTCTGACGGTGGTGACGTACAGTCTGACGGTGGTGACGTACAGTCTGACGGTGGTGACGTACAGTCTGAGGGTGGTGACGTACAGTCTGACGGGTGGTGACGTACAGTCTGACGGTGGTGACGTACAGTCTGACGGTGGTGACGTACAGTCTGACGGTGGTGACGTACAGTCTGACGGTGGTGACGTACAGTCTGACGGTGGTGACAAAAACCTACTCTTTCACATGATATGCATGAGTTGTTCACATTACCATCTGTTTCCCTATCTGACGTACAGTCTGAGGGTGGTGACGTACAGTCTGACGGTGGTGACGTACAGTCTGAGGGTGGTGACGTACAGTCTGACGGGTGGTGACGTACAGTCTGACGGGTGGTGACGTACAGTCTGACGGGTGGTGACGTACAGTCTGACGGGTGGTGACGTACAGTCTGAGGGTGGTGACGTACAGTCTGACGGTGGTGACGTACAGTCTGACGGGTGGTGACGTACAGTCTGACGGTGGTGACGTACAGTCTGAGGGTGGTGACGTACAGTCTGACGGTGGTGACGTACAGTCTGACGGGTGGTGACGTACAGTCTGAGGGTGGTGACGTACAGTCTGAGGGTGGTGACGTACAGTCTGACGGTGGTGACGTACAGTCTGACGGTGGTGACGTACAGTCTGAGGGTGGTGACGTACAGTCTGACGGTGGTGACGTACAGTCTGACGGTGGTGACAAAAACCTACTCTTTCACATGATATGCATGAGTTGTTCACATTAACCATCTGTTTCCCTATCTGACGTACAGTCTGAGGGTGGTGACGTACAGTCTGACGGTGGTGACGTACAGTCTGACGGTGGTGACGTACAGTCTGACGGGTGGTGACGTACAGTCTGACGGTGGTGACGTACAGTCTGACGGTGGTGACGTACAGTCTGAGGGTGGTGACGTACAGTCTGACGGTGGTGACGTACAGTCTGACGGTGGTGACGTACAGTCTGACGGTGGTGACGTACAGTCTGACGGTGGTGACGTACAGTCTGACGGTGGTGACAAAAACCTACTCTTTCACATGTATGCATGAGTTGTTCACATTACCATCTGTTTCCCTATCTGACGTACAGTCTGAGGGTGGTGACGTACAGTCTGACGGTGGTGACGTACAGTCTGAGGGTGGTGACGTACAGTCTGAGGGTGGTGACGTACTGTCAGACGGTGGTGACGTACAGTCTGAGGGTGGTGACGTACAGTCTGAGGGTGGTGACGTACTGTCAGACGGTGGTGACGTACAGTCTGACGGTGGTGACGTACAGTCTGACGGTGGTGACGTACAGTCTGAGGGTGGTGACGTACAGTCTGACGGTGGTGACGTACAGTCTGAGGGTGGTGACGTACAGTCTGAGGGTGGTGACGTACAGTCTGACGGTGGTGACTTACAGTCTGACGGTGGTGACGTACAGTTTGACGGTGGTGACGTACAGTCTGAGGGTGGTGACGTACAGTCTGATGGTGGTGACGTACAGTCTGACGGTGGTGATGTACAGTCTGACGATGGTGACGTACAGTCTGACGGTGGTGACGTACAGTCTGACGGTGGTGACAAAAACCTACTCTTTCACATGATATGCATGAGTTGTTCACATTAACCATCTTGTTTCCCTATCTGACGTACAGTCTGAGGGTGGTGACGTACAGTCTGACGGTGATGACGTACAGTCTGAGGGTGGTGACGTACAGTCTGAGGGTGGTGACGTACAGTCTGACGGTGGTGACGTACAGTCTGAGGGTGGTGACGTACAGTCTGAGGGTGGTGACGTACAGTCTGAGGGTGGTGACGTACAGTCTGACGGTGGTGACGTACAGTCTGACGGTGGTGACGTACAGTCTGACGGTGGTGACGTACAGTCTGACGGTGGTGACGTACAGTCTGACGGTGGTGACGTACAGTCTGAGGGTGGTGACGTACTGTCAGACGGTGGTGACGTACTGTCTGAGGGTGGTGACGTACAGTCTGAGGGTGGTGACGTACAGTCTGAGGGTGGTGACGTACAGTCTGAGGGTGGTGACGTACTGTCTGACGGTGGTGACGTACTGTTTGACGGTGGTGACGTACAGTCTGACGGTGGTGACGTACAGTCTGACGGTGGTGACGTACAGTCTGAGGGTGGTGACGTACAGTCTGAGGGTGGTGACGTACAGTCTGACGGTGGTGACGTACTGTCAGGCGGTGGTGACGTACAGTCTGAGGGTGGTGACGTACAGTCTGACGGTGGTGACGTACAGTCTGACGGTGGTGACAAAAACCTACTCTTTCACATGATATGCATGAGTTGTTCACATTAACCATCTTGTTTCCCTATCTGACGTACAGTCTGAGGGTGGTGACGTACAGTCTGACGGTGTGACGTACAGTCTGAGGGTGGTGACGTACAGTCTGAGGGTGGTGACGTACAGTCTGACGGTGGTGACGTACAGTCTGAGGGTGGTGACGTACAGTCTGAGGGTGGTGACGTACAGTCTGAGGGTGGTGACGTACAGTCTGACGGTGGTGACGTACAGTCTGACGGTGGTGACGTACAGTCTGAGGGTGGTGACGTACAGTCTGACGGTGGTGACGTACAGTCTGAGGGTGGTGACGTACAGTCTGACGGTGGTGACGTACAGTCTGACGGTGGTGACGTACAGTCTGAGGGTGGTGACGTACAGTCTGAGGGTGGTGACGTACAGTCTGACGGGTGGTGACGTACAGTCTGAGGGTGGTGACGTACAGTCTGACGGTGGTGACGTACAGTCTGACGGTGGTGACGTACAGTCTGACGGTGGTGACGTACAGTCTGAGGGTGGTGACGTACAGTCTGAGGTGGTGACGTACAGTCTGACGGTGGTGACGTACAGTCTGACGGGTGGTGACGTACAGTCTGACGGTGGTGACGTACAGTCTGAGGGTGGTGACGTACAGTCTGAGGGTGGTGACGTACAGTCTGACGGTGGTGACGTACAGTCTGACGGTGGTGAGTACAGTCTGAGGGTGGTGACGTACAGTCTGACGGTGGTGACGTACAGTCTGACGGTGGTGACAAAAACCTACTCTTTCACATGATATGCATGAGTTGTTCACATTAACCATCTTGTTTCCCTATCTGACGTACAGTCTGAGGGTGGTGACGTACAGTCTGACGGTGGTGACGTACAGTCTGAGGGTGGTGACGTACAGTCTGAGGGTGGTGACGTACAGTCTGACGGTGGTGACGTACAGTCTGAGGGTGGTGACGTACAGTCTGAGGGTGGTGACGTACAGTCTGAGGGTGGTGACGTACAGTCTGACGGTGGTGACGTACAGTCTGAGGGTGGTGACGTACAGTCTGACGGTGGTGACGTACAGTCTGACGGGTGGTGACGTACAGTCTGAGGGTGGTGACGTACAGTCTGACGGGTGGTGACGTACAGTCTGAGGTGGTGACGTACAGTCTGACGGTGGTGACGTACAGTCTGACGGGTGGTGACGTACAGTCTGACGGGTGGTGACGTACAGTCTGAGGGTGGTGACGTACAGTCTGACGGTGGTGACGTACAGTCTGACGGTGGTGACGTACAGTCTGAGGGTGGTGACGTACAGTCTGACGGTGGTGACGTACAGTCTGACGGTGGTGACAAAAACCTACTCTTTCACATGATATGCATGAGTTGTTCACATTAACCATCTTGTTTCCCTATCTGACGTACAGTCTGAGGGTGGTGACGTACAGTCTGACGGTGGTGACGTACAGTCTGACGGTGGTGACGTACAGTCTGAGGGTGGTGACAAAAACTACTCTTTCACATGATGCATGAGTGTTCACATACCATCTGTTTCCCTATCTGACGTACAGTCTGACGGGTGGTGACGTACAGTCTGACGGGTGGTGACGTACAGTCTGACGGTGGTGACGTACAGTCTGAGGGTGGTGACGTACAGTCTGAGGGTGGTGACGTACAGTCTGACGGTGGTGACGTACAGTCTGACGGTGGTGACGTACAGTTTGACGGTGGTGACGTACAGTCTGAGGGTGGTGACGTACAGTCTGACGGTGGTGACGTACAGTCTGACGGTGGTGATGTACAGTCTGACGATGGTGACGTACAGTCTGACGGTGGTGACGTACAGTCTGACGGTGGTGACAAAAACCTACTCTTTCACATGATATGCATGAGTTGTTCACATTAACCATCTTGTTTCCCTATCTGACGTACAGTCTGAGGGTGGTGACGTACAGTCTGACGGTGGTGACGTACAGTCTGAGGGTGGTGACGTACAGTCTGACGGTGGTGACGTACTGTCTGACGGTGGTGACGTACAGTCTGAGGGTGGTGACGTACAGTCTGAGGGTGGTGACGTACTGTCAGACGGTGGTGACATACTGTTGACGGTGGTGACGTACAGTCTGACGGTGGTGACGTACAGTCTGAGGGTGGTGACGTACAGTCTGACGGTGGTGACGTACAGTCTGAGGGTGGTGACGTACAGTCTGACGGTGGTGACGTACAGTCTGACGGTGGTGACGTACAGTCTGACGGTGGTGACGTACAGTTTGACGGTGGTGACGTACAGTCTGAGGGTGGTGACGTACAGTCTGATGGTGGTGACGTACAGTCTGACGGTGGTGACGTACAGTCTGACGGTGGTGACGTACAGTCTGACGGTGGTGACGTACAGTCTGACGGTGGTGACAAAAACCTACTCTTTCACATGATATGCATGAGTTGTTCACATTAACCATCTTGTTTCCCTATCTGACGTACAGTCTGAGGGTGGTGACGTACAGTCTGACGGTGGTGACGTACAGTCTGAGGGTGGTGACGTACAGTCTGAGGGTGGTGACGTACAGTCTGACGGTGGTGACGTACAGTCTGAGGGTGGTGACGTACAGTCTGACGGTGGTGACGTACAGTCTGAGGGTGGTGACGTACTGTCTGACGGTGGTGACGTACAGTCTGACGGTGGTGACGTACAGTCTGACGGTGGTGACGTACAGTCTGACGGTGGTGACGTACAGTCTGAGGGTGGTGACGTACAGTCTGACGGTGGTGACGTACAGTCTGACGGGTGGTGACGTACAGTCTGACGGGTGGTGACGTACAGTCTGACGGGTGGTGACGTACAGTCTGAGGGTGGTGACGTACAGTCTGACGGTGGTGACGTACAGTCTGACGGGTGGTGACGTACAGTCTGACGGTGGTGACGTACAGTCTGACGGTGGTGACAAAAACCTACTCTTTCACATGATATGCATGAGTTGTTCACATTAACCATCTTGTTTCCCTATCTGACGTACAGTCTGAGGGTGGTGACGTACAGTCTGACGGTGGTGACGTACAGTCTGAGGGTGGTGACGTACAGTCTGAGGGTGGTGACAAAAACCTACTCTTTCACATGATATGCATGAGTTGTTCACATTAACCATCTTGTTTCCCTATCTGACGTACAGTCTGACGGTGGTGACGTACAGTCTGACGGTGGTGACGTACAGTCTGACGGTGGTGACGTACAGTCTGAGGGTGGTGACGTACAGTCTGAGGGTGGTGACGTACAGTCTGACGGTGGTGACGTACAGTCTGACGGTGGTGACGTACAGTCTGACGGTGGTGACGTACAGTCTGAGGGTGGTGACGTACAGTCTGACGGTGGTGACGTACAGTCTGACGGTGGTGACGTACAGTCTGACGGTGGTGACGTACAGTCTGACGGTGGTGACGTACAGTCTGACGGTGGTGACAAAAACCTACTCTTTCACATGATATGCATGAGTTGTTCACATTAACCATCTTGTTTCCCTATCTGACGTACAGTCTGAGGGTGGTGACGTACAGTCTGACGGTGGTGACGTACAGTCTGAGGGTGGTGACGTACAGTCTGAGGTGGTGACGTACAGTCTGACGGTGGTGACGTACAGTCTGACGGGTGGTGACGTACAGTCTGACGGGTGGTGACGTACAGTCTGACGGTGGTGACGTACAGTCTGACGGTGGTGACGTACAGTCTGACGGTGGTGACGTACAGTCTGAGGGTGGTGACGTACAGTCTGACGGTGGTGACGTACAGTCTGACGGTGGTGACGTACAGTCTGACGGTGGTGACGTACAGTCTGACGGTGGTGACGTACAGTCTGACGGGTGGTGACGTACAGTCTGACGGTGGTGACAAAAACCTACTCTTTCACATGATATGCATGAGTTGTTCACATTAACCATCTTGTTTCCCTATCTGACGTACAGTCTGAGGGTGGTGACGTACAGTCTGACGGTGGTGACGTACAGTCTGAGGGTGGTGACGTACAGTCTGAGGGTGGTGACGTACAGTCTGACGGTGGTGACGTACAGTCTGACGGTGGTGACGTACAGTCTGACGGTGGTGACGTACAGTCTGACGGTGGTGACGTACAGTCTGACGGTGGTGACGTACAGTCTGAGGGTGGTGACGTACAGTCTGAGGGTGGTGACGTACAGTCTGACGGTGGTGACGTACTGTCAGC
Source organism: Sander lucioperca (assembly GCF_008315115.2). Taxonomy (NCBI): domain Eukaryota; kingdom Metazoa; phylum Chordata; class Actinopteri; order Perciformes; family Percidae; genus Sander; species Sander lucioperca. Next base: position 28,150,423 of record NC_050174.1, on the reverse strand, counting down.
GGTGGTGACGTACAGTCTGACGGGTGGTGACGTACAGTCTGACGGGTGGTGACGTACAGTCTGACGGTGGTGACGTACAGTCTGAGGGTGGTGACGTACAGTCTGAGGGTGGTGACGTACAGTCTGACGGTGGTGACGTACAGTCTGACGGTGGTGACGTACAGTTTGACGGTGGTGACGTACAGTCTGAGGGTGGTGACGTACAGTCTGATGGTGGTGACGTACAGTCTGACGGTGGTGACGTACAGTCTGACGGTGGTGACGTACAGTCTGAGGGTGGTGACGTACAGTCTGACGGTGGTGACGTACAGTCTGACGGTGGTGACAAAAACCTACTCTTTCACATGATATGCATGAGTTGTTCACATTAACCATCTTGTTTCCCTATCTGACGTACAGTCTGAGGGTGGTGACGTACAGTCTGACGGTGGTGACGTACAGTCTGAGGGTGGTGACGTACAGTCTGAGGGTGGTGACGTACAGTCTGAGGGTGGTGACGTACAGTCTGAGGGTGGTGACGTACAGTCTGACGGGTGGTGACGTACAGTCTGAGGGTGGTGACGTACAGTCTGACGGGTGGTGACGTACAGTCTGAGGGTGGTGACGTACAGTCTGACGGTGGTGACGTACAGTCTGACGGTGGTGACGTACAGTCTGAGGGTGGTGACGTACAGTCTGACGGTGGTGACGTACAGTCTGAGGGTGGTGACGTACAGTCTGACGGTGGTGACGTACTGTCTGAGGGTGGTGACGTACAGTCTGAGGGTGGTGACGTACAGTCTGAGGGTGGTGACGTACAGTCTGACGGTGGTGACGTACAGTCTGACGGTGGTGACGTACAGTCTGAGGGTGGTGACGTACAGTCTGACGGGTGGTGACGTACAGTCTGACGGTGGTGACAAAAACCTACTCTTTCACATGATATGCATGAGTTGTTCACATTAACCATCTTGTTTCCCTATCTGACGTACAGTCTGAGGGTGGTGACGTACAGTCTGACGGTGGTGACGTACAGTCTGAGGGTGGTGACGTACAGTCTGACGGTGGGGACGTACAGTCTGAGGGTGGTGACGTACAGTCTGACGGTGGTGACGTACAGTCTGAGGGTGGTGACGTACAGTCTGAGGGTGGTGACGTACAGTCTGACGGTGGTGACGTACAGTCTGAGGGTGGTGACGTACAGTCTGAGGGTGGTGACGTACAGTCTGACGGTGGTGACGTACAGTCTGACGGTGGTGACGTACAGTCTGACGGTGGTGACGTACAGTCTGAGGGTGGTGACGTACAGTCTGAGGTGGTGACGTACAGTCTGACGGTGGTGACGTACAGTCTGACGGTGGTGACGTACAGTCTGACGGTGGTGACGTACAGTCTGACGGTGGTGACAAAAACCTACTCTTTCACATGATATGCTGAGTTGTTCACATTAACCATCTTGTTTCCCTATCTGACGTACAGTCTGAGGGTGGTGACGTACAGTCTGACGGTGGTGACGTACAGTCTGAGGGTGGTGACGTACAGTCTGAGGGTGGTGACGTACTGTCAAACGGTGGTGACGTACAGTCTGAGGGTGGTGACGTACAGTCTGAGGGTGGTGACGTACATGTCTGACGGTGGTGACGTACAGTCTGACGGTGGTGACGTACAGTTTGACGGTGGTGACGTACAGTCTGAGGGTGGTGACGTACAGTCTGAGGGTGGTGACGTACAGTCTGAGGGTGGTTACGTACAGTCTGAGGGTGGTGACGTACAGTCTGAGGGTGGTGACGTACAGTCTGACGGTGGTGACGTACAGTCTGAGGGTGGTGACGTACAGTCTGAGGGTGGTGACGTACAGTCTGACGGTGGTGACGTACAGTCTGACGGTGGTGACGTACAGTCTGACGGTGGTGACGTACAGTCTGACGGTGGTGACGTACAGTCTGACGGTGGTGACGTACAGTCTGATGGTGGTGACAAAAACCTACTCTTTCACATGATATGCATGAGTTGTTCACATTAACCATTTGTTTCCCTATCTGACGTACAGTCTGAGGGTGGTGACGTACAGTCTGACGGTGGTGACGTACAGTCTGACGGTGGTGACGTACAGTCTGACGGTTGTGACGTACAGTCTGACGGTGGTGACGTACAGTCTGACGGTGGTGACGTACAGTCTGACGGTGGTGACGTACAGTCTGACGGTGGTGACGTACAGTCTGAGGGTGGTGACGTACAGTCTGACGGTGGTGACGTACAGTCTGACGGTGGTGACGTACAGTCTGACGGTGGTGACGTACAGTTTGACGGTGGTGACAAAAACCTACTCTTTCACATGATATGCATGAGTTGTTCACATTAACCATCTTGTTTCCCTATCTGACGTACAGTCTGAGGGTGGTGACGTTCAGTCTGACGGTGGTGACGTACAGTCTGAGGGTGGTGACGTACAGTCTGAGGGTGGTGACGTACAGTCAGACGGTGGTGACGTACAGTCTGACGGTGGTGACGTACAGTCTGACGGTGGTGACGTACAGTCTGAGGGTGGTGACGTACTGTCAGACGGTGGTTACATACTGTTAGACGGTGGTGACGTACAGTCTGAGGGTGGTGAGGTACAGTCTGACGGTGGTGACGTACAGTCTGACGGTGGTGACGTACTGTCAGGCGGTGGTGACGTACAGTCTGACGGTGGTGACATACAGTCTGAGGGTGGTGACGTACAGTCTGAGGGTGGTGACGTACAGTTTGACGGTGGTGACGTACAGTCTGACGGTGGTGACGTACAGTCTGACGGTGGTGACGTTCAATCTGACGGTGGTGACGTACAGTCTGAGGGTGGTGACGTACAGTCTGACGGTGGTGACGTACAGTCTGAGGGTGGTGACATACAGTCTGACGGTGGTGACGTACAGTCAGACGGTGGTTACATACTGTTAGACGGTGGTGACGTACAGTCTGACGGTGGTGACGTACAGTCTGAGGGTGGTGACGTACAGTCTGACGGTGGTGACGTACAGTCAGACGGTGGTGACGTACAGTCTGAGGGTGGTGAGGTACAGTCTGAGGGTGGTGACGTACAGTCAGACGGTGGTTACATACTGTTAGACGGTGGTGACGTACAGTCTGACGGTGGTGACGTACAGTCTGAGGGTGGTGACGTACAGTCTGACGGTGGTGACGTACAGTCTGACGATGGTGACGTACTGTCAGGCGATGGTGACGTACAGTCTGACTGTGGTGACGTACAGTCTGAGGGTGGTGACGTACAGTCTGACGGTGGTGACGTACAGTCTGAGGGTGGTGACGTACAGTCTGAGGGTGGTGACGTACAGTCTGACGGTGGTGACGTACAGTCTGAGGGTGGTGACGTACAGTCTGACGGTGGTGACGTACAGTCTGACGGTGGTGACGTACAGTCTGAGGGTGGTGACGTACAGTCTGACGGTGGTGACGTACAGTTTGACGGTGGTGACGTACAGTCTGAGGGTGGTGACGTACAGTCTGATGGTGGTGACGTACAGTCTGACGGTGGTGATGTACAGTCTGACGATGGTGACGTACAGTCTGACGGTGGTGATGTACAGTCTGACGGTGGTGACAAAAACCTACTCTTTCACATGATATGCATGAGTTGTTCACATTAACCATCTTGTTTCCCTATCTGACGTACAGTCTGAGGGTGGTGACGTACAGTCTGACGGTGATGACGTACAGTTTGAGGGTGGTGACGTACAGTCTGACGGTGGTGACGTAGAGTCTGATGGTGGTGACGTACAGTCTGACGGTGGTGACGTACAGTTTGACGGTGGTGACAAAAACCTACTCTTTCACATGATATGCATGAGTTGTTCACATTAACCATCTTGTTTCCCTATCTGACGTACAGTCTGAGGGTGGTGACGTACAGTCTGACGGTGGTGACGTACAGTCTGAGGGTGGTGACGTACAGTCTGAGGGTGGTGACGTACAGTCAGACGGTGGTGACGTACAGTCTGACGGTGGTGACGTACAGTCTGACGGTGGTGACGTACAGTCTGAGGGTGGTGACGTACTGTCAGACGGTGGTTACATACTGTTAGACGGTGGTGACGTACAGTCTGAGGGTGGTGAGGTACAGTCTGACGGTGGTGACGTACAGTCTGACGGTGGTGACGTACTGTCAGGCGGTGGTGACGTACAGTCTGACGGTGGTGACATACAGTCTGAGGGTGGTGACGTACAGTCTGAGGGTGGTGACGTACAGTTTGACGGTGGTGACGTACAGTCTGACGGTGGTGACGTACAGTCTGACGGTGGTGACGTACAGTCTGACGGTGGTGACGTTCACTCTGACGGTGGTGACGTACAGTCTGAGGGTGGTGACGTACAGTCTGACGGTGGTGACGTACAGTCTGAGGGTGGTGACATACAGTCTGACGGTGGTGACGTACAGTCAGACGGTGGTTACATACTGTTAGACGGTGGTGACGTACAGTCTGACGGTGGTGACGTACAGTCTGAGGGTGGTGACGTACAGTCTGACGGTGGTGACGTACAGTTTGACGGTGGTGACGTACAGTCTGAGGGTGGTGACGTACAGTCTGATGGTGGTGACGTACAGTCTGACGGTGGTGACGTACAGTCTGACGGTGGTGACGTACTGTCAGGCGGTGGTGACGTACATCTGAGGGTGGTGACGTACAGTCTGACGGTGGTGACGTACAGTCTGACGGTGGTGACAAAAACCTACTCTTTCACATCATATGCATGAGTTGTTCACATTAACCATTTTGTTTCCCTATCTGACGTACAGTCTGACGGTGGTGACGTACAGTCTGACGGTGGTGACGTACAGTCTGACGGTGGTGACGTACAGTCTGAGGGTGGTGACGTACAGTCTGAGGGTGGTGACGTACAGTCTGACGGTGGTGACTTACAGTCTGACGGTGGTGACGTACAGTTTGACGGTGGTGACGTACAGTCTGAGGGTGGTGACGTACAGTCTGATGGTGGTGACGTACAGTCTGACGGTGGTGATGTACAGTCTGACGATGGTGACGTACAGTCTGACGGTGGTGATGTACAGTCTGACGGTGGTGACAAAAACCTACTCTTTCACATGATATGCATGAGTTGTTCACATTAACCATCTTGTTTCCCTATCTGACGTACAGTCTGAGGGTGGTGACGTACAGTCTGACGGTGATGACGTACAGTTTGAGGGTGGTGACGTACAGTCTGAGGGTGGTTACGTACAGTCTGAGGGTGGTTACGTACAGTCTGAGGGTGGTTACGTACAGTCTGACGGTGGTGACGTACAGTGTGACGGTGGTGACGTACAGTCTGAGGGTGGTGACGTACAGTCTGAGGGTGGTGACGTAGAGTCTGACGGTGGTGACAAAAACCTACTCTTTCACATGATATGCATGAGTTGTTCACATTAACCATCTTGTTTCCCTATCTGACGTACAGTCTGAGGGTGGTGACGTACAGTCTGACGGTGGTGACGTACAGTCTGAGGGTGGTGACGTACAGTCTGAGGGTGGTGACGTACTGTTAGACGGTGGTGACGTACAGTCTGAGGGTGGTGACAAAAACCTACTCTTTCACATGATATGCATGAGTTGTTCACATTAACCATGTTGTTTCCCTATCTGACGTACAGTCTGAGGGTGGTGACGTACAGTCTGACGGTGGTGACGTACAGTCTGAGGGTGGTGACGTACAGTCTGAGGGTGGTGACGTACAGTCTGAGGGTGGTGACGTACAGTCTGACGGTGGTGACAAAAACCTACTCTTTCACATGATATGCATGAGTTGTTCACATTAACCATCTTGTTTCCCTATCTGACGTACAGTCTGAGGGTGGTGACGTACAGTCTGACGGTGGTGACGTACAGTCTGAGGGTGGTGACGTACAGTCTGAGGGTGGTGACGTACAGTCAGACGGTGGTGACGTACAGTCTGAGGGTGGTGACGTACAGTCTGAGGGTGGTGACGTACTGTCAGACGGTGGTGACATACTGTTAGACGGTGGTGACGTACAGTCTGACGGTGGTGACGTACAGTCTGAGGGTGGTGACGTACAGTCTGACGGTGGTGACGTACAGTCTGACGGTGGTGACGTACGTCAGGGTGGTGACGTACAGTCTGAGGGTGGTGACGTACAGTCTGAGGGTGGTGACGTACAGTCTGACGGTGGTGACGTACAGTCTGACGGTGGTGACGTACAGTCTGAGGGTGGTGACGTACAGTCTGAGGGTGGTGACGTACAGTCTGACGGTGGTGACGTACAGTCTGAGGGTGGTGACGTACAGTCTGATGGTGGTGACGTACAGTCTGACGGTGGTGACGTACAGTCTGACGGTGGTGACGTACTGTCAGGCGGTGGTGACGTACAGTCTGACGGTGGTGACGTACAGTCTGATGGTGGTGACAAAAACCTACTCTTTCACATGATATGCATGAGTTGTTCACATTAACCATCTTGTTTCCCTATCTGACGTACAGTCTGAGGGTGGTGACGTACAGTCTGAGGGTGGTGACGTACAGTCTGAGGGTGGTGACGTACAGTCTGACGGTGGTGACGTACAGTCTGACGGTGGTGACGTACAGTCATGACAGTGGTGACGTACAGTCTGAGGGTGGTGACGTACAGTCTGACGGTGGTGACGTACAGTCTGAGGGTGGTGACGTACGTCGAGGGTGGTACGTACAGTCTGACGGTGGTGACGTACAGTCTGACGGTGGTGACGTACAGTCTGAGGGTGGTGACGTACAGTCTGAGGGTGGTGACGTACAGTCTGAGGGTGGTGACGTACAGTCTGAGGGTGGTGACGTACAGTCTGACGGTGGTGACGTATAGTCTTAGGGTGGTGACGTACAGTCTGAGGGTGGTGACGTACAGTCTGACGGTGGTGACGTACAGTCTGAGGGTGGTGACGTACAGTCTGACGGTGGTGACGTACAGTCTGAGGGTGGTGACGTACAGTCTGAGGGTGGTGACGTACAGTCTGAGGGTGGTGATGTACTGTCAGACGGTGGTGATGTACTGTCAGGCGGTGGTGACGTATAGTCTTAGGGTGGTGACGTACAGTCTGAGGGTGGTGACGTACAGTCTGACGGTGGTGACGTACAGTCTGAGGGTGGTGACGTACAGTCTGACGGTGGTGACGTACTGTCTGAGGGTGGTGACGTACAGTCTGAGGGTGGTGACGTACAGTCTGAGGGTGGTGATGTACTGTCAGACGGTGGTGATGTACTGTCAGGCGGTGGTGACGTACAGTCTGAGGGTGGTGACGTACAGTCTGAGGGTGGTGACGTACAGTCTGACGGTGGTGACTTACAGTTTGACGGTGGTGACGTACAGTTTGACGGTGGTGACGTACAGTCTGAGGGTGGTGACGTACAGTCTGATGGTGGTGACGTACAGTCTGACGGTGGTGATGTACAGTCTGACGATGGTGACGTACAGTCTGACGGTGGTGATGTACAGTCTGACGGTGGTGACAAAAACCTACTCTTTCACATGATATGTATGAGTTGTTCACATTAACCATCTTGTTTCCCTATCTGACGTACAGTCTGAGGGTGGTGACGTACAGTCTGATGGTGATGATGTACAGTCTGAGGGTGGTGACGTACAGTCTGAGGGTGGTGACGTACTGTCAGACGGTGGTGACGTACAGTCTGAGGGTGGTGACGTACAGTCTGAGGGTGGTGACAAAAACCTACTCTTTCACATGATATGCATGAGTTGTTCACAATAACCATCTTGTTTCCCTATCTGACGTACAGTCTGAGGGTGGTGACGTACAGTCTGACGGTGATGACGTACAGTTTGAGGGTGGTGACGTACAGTCTGAGGGTGGTTACGTACAGTCTGAGGGTGGTTACGTACAGTCTGAGGGTGGTGACGTACAGTCTGAGGGTGGTGACGTACTGTTAGACGGTGGTGACGTACAGTCTGAGGGTGGTGACGTACAGTCTGAGGGTGGTGACGTACAGTCTGACGGTGGTGACGTACAATCTGACGGTGGTGATGTACAGTCTGACGATGGTGACGTACAGTCTGACGGTTGTGACGTACAGTCTGACGGTGGTGACGTACAGTCTGATGGTGGTCACAAAAACCTACTCTTTCACATGATATGCATGAGTTGTTCACATTAACCATTTTGTTTCCCTATCTGACGTACAGTCTGAGGGTGGTGACGTACAGTCTGACGGTGGTGACGTACAATCTGACGGTGGTGATGTACAGTCTGACGATGGTGACGTACAGTCTGACGGTGGTGACGTACAGTCTGACGGTGGTGACGTACAGTCTGAGGGTGGTGACGTACAGTCTGACGGTGGTGACGTACAGTTTGACGGTGGTGACGTACAGTCTGAGGGTGGTGACGTACTGTCAGACGGTGGTGACGTACAGTCTGAGGGTGGTGACGTACAGTCTGACGGTGGTGACGTAGAGTCTGATGGTGGTGACGTACAGTCTGATGGTGGTGACGTACAGTTTGACGGTGGTGACAAAAACCTACTCTTTCACATGATATGCATGAGTTGTTCACATTAACCATCTTGTTTCCCTATCTGACGTACAGTCTGAGGGTGGTGACGTTCAGTCTGACGGTGGTGACGTACAGTCTGAGGGTGGTGACGTACAGTCTGAGGGTGGTGACGTACAGTCAGACGGTGGTGACGTACAGTCTGACGGTGGTGACGTACAGTCTGACGGTGGTGACGTACAGTCTGAGGGTGGTGACGTACTGTCAGACGGTGGTTACATACTGTTAGACGGTGGTGACGTACAGTCTGAGGGTGGTGAGGTACAGTCTGACGGTGGTGACGTACAGTCTGACGGTGGTGACGTACTGTCAGGCGGTGGTGACGTACAGTCTGACGGTGGTGACATACAGTCTGAGGGTGGTGACGTACAGTCTGAGGGTGGTGACGTACAGTTTGACGGTGGTGACGTACAGTCTGACGGTGGTGACGTACAGTCTGACGGTGGTGACGTTCAATCTGACGGTGGTGACGTACAGTCTGAGGGTGGTGACGTACAGTCTGACGGTGGTGACGTACAGTCTGAGGGTGGTGACATACAGTCTGACGGTGGTGACGTACAGTCAGACGGTGGTTACATACTGTTAGACGGTGGTGACGTACAGTCTGACGGTGGTGACGTACAGTCTGAGGGTGGTGACGTACAGTCTGACGGTGGTGACGTACAGTCAGACGGTGGTGACGTACAGTCTGAGGGTGGTGAGGTACAGTCTGAGGGTGGTGACGTACAGTCAGACGGTGGTTACATACTGTTAGACGGTGGTGACGTACAGTCTGACGGTGGTGACGTACAGTCTGAGGGTGGTGACGTACAGTCTGACGGTGGTGACGTACAGTCTGACGATGGTGACGTACTGTCAGGCGATGGTGACGTACAGTCTGACTGTGGTGACGTACAGTCTGAGGGTGGTGACGTACAGTCTGACGGTGGTGACGTACAGTCTCACGGTGGTGACGTACAGTCTGAGGGTGGTGACGTACAGTCTGACGGTGGTGACGTACAGTCTGAGGGTGGTGACGTACAGTCTGACGGTGGTGACGTACAGTCTGACGGTGGTGACGTACAGTCTGAGGGTGGTGACGTACAGTCTGACGGTGGTGACGTACAGTTTGACGGTGGTGACGTACAGTCTGAGGGTGGTGACGTACAGTCTGATGGTGGTGACGTACAGTCTGACGGTGGTGATGTACAGTCTGACGATGGTGACGTACAGTCTGACGGTGGTGATGTACAGTCTGACGGTGGTGACAAAAACCTACTCTTTCACATGATATGCATGAGTTGTTCACATTAACCATCTTGTTTCCCTATCTGACGTACAGTCTGAGGGTGGTGACGTACAGTCTGACGGTGATGACGTACAGTTTGAGGGTGGTGACGTACAGTCTGACGGTGGTGACGTAGAGTCTGATGGTGGTGACGTACAGTCTGACGGTGGTGACGTACAGTTTGACGGTGGTGACAAAAACCTACTCTTTCACATGATATGCATGAGTTGTTCACATTAACCATCTTGTTTCCCTATCTGACGTACAGTCTGAGGGTGGTGACGTTCAGTCTGACGGTGGTGACGTACAGTCTGAGGGTGGTGACGTACAGTCTGAGGGTGGTGACGTACAGTCAGACGGTGGTGACGTACAGTCTGACGGTGGTGACGTACAGTCTGACGGTGGTGACGTACAGTCTGAGGGTGGTGACGTACTGTCAGACGGTGGTTACATACTGTTAGACGGTGGTGACGTACAGTCTGAGGGTGGTGAGGTACAGTCTGACGGTGGTGACGTACAGTCTGACGGTGGTGACGTACTGTCAGGCGGTGGTGACGTACAGTCTGACGGTGGTGACATACAGTCTGAGGGTGGTGACGTACAGTCTGAGGGTGGTGACGTACAGTTTGACGGTGGTGACGTACAGTCTGACGGTGGTGACGTACAGTCTGACGGTGGTGACGTACAGTCTGACGGTGGTGACGTTCACTCTGACGGTGGTGACGTACAGTCTGAGGGTGGTGACGTACAGTCTGACGGTGGTGACGTACAGTCTGAGGGTGGTGACATACAGTCTGACGGTGGTGACGTACAGTCAGACGGTGGTTACATACTGTTAGACGGTGGTGACGTACAGTCTGACGGTGGTGACGTACAGTCTGAGGGTGGTGACGTACAGTCTGACGGTGGTGACGTACAGTTTGACGGTGGTGACGTACAGTCTGAGGGTGGTGACGTACAGTCTGATGGTGGTGACGTACAGTCTGACGGTGGTGACGTACAGTCTGACGGTGGTGACGTACTGTCAGGCGGTGGTGACGTACAATCTGAGGGTGGTGACGTACAGTCTGACGGTGGTGACGTACAGTCTGACGGTGGTGACAAAAACCTACTCTTTCACATCATATGCATGAGTTGTTCACATTAACCATTTTGTTTCCCTATCTGACGTACAGTCTGACGGTGGTGACGTACAGTCTGACGGTGGTGACGTACAGTCTGACGGTTGTGACGTACAGTCTGAGGGTGGTGACGTACAGTCTGAGGGTGGTGACGTACAGTCTGACGGTGGTGACTTACAGTCTGACGGTGGTGACGTACAGTTTGACGGTGGTGACGTACAGTCTGAGGGTGGTGACGTACAGTCTGATGGTGGTGACGTACAGTCTGACGGTGGTGATGTACAGTCTGACGATGGTGACGTACAGTCTGACGGTGGTGATGTACAGTCTGACGGTGGTGACAAAAACCTACTCTTTCACATGATATGCATGAGTTGTTCACATTAACCATCTTGTTTCCCTATCTGACGTACAGTCTGAGGGTGGTGACGTACAGTCTGACGGTGATGACGTACAGTTTGAGGGTGGTGACGTACAGTCTGAGGGTGGTTACGTACAGTCTGAGGGTGGTTACGTACAGTCTGAGGGTGGTTACGTACAGTCTGACGGTGGTGACGTACAGTGTGACGGTGGTGACGTACAGTCTGAGGGTGGTGACGTACAGTCTGAGGGTGGTGACGTAGAGTCTGACGGTGGTGACAAAAACCTACTCTTTCACATGATATGCATGAGTTGTTCACATTAACCATCTTGTTTCCCTATCTGACGTACAGTCTGAGGGTGGTGACGTACAGTCTGACGGTGGTGACGTACAGTCTGAGGGTGGTGACGTACAGTCTGAGGGTGGTGACGTACTGTTAGACGGTGGTGACGTACAGTCTGAGGGTGGTGACAAAAACCTACTCTTTCACATGATATGCATGAGTTGTTCACATTAACCATGTTGTTTCCCTATCTGACGTACAGTCTGAGGGTGGTGACGTACAGTCTGACGGTGATGACGTACAGTCTGAGGGTGGTGACGTACAGTCTGAGGGTGGTGACGTACAGTCTGAGGGTGGTGACGTACAGTCTGACGGTGGTGACAAAAACCTACTCTTTCACATGATATGCATGAGTTGTTCACATTAACCATCTTGTTTCCCTATCTGACGTACAGTCTGAGGGTGGTGACGTACAGTCTGACGGTGGTGACGTACAGTCTGAGGGTGGTGACGTACAGTCTGAGGGTGGTGACGTACTGTCAAACGGTGGTGACGTACAGTCTGAGGGTGGTGACGTACAGTCTGAGGGTGCTGACGTACTGTCAGACGGTGGTGACATACTGTTAGACGGTGGTGACGTACAGTCTGACGGTGGTGACGTACAGTCTGAGGGTGGTGACGTACAGTCTGACGGTGGTGACGTACAGTCTGACGGTGGTGACGTACAGTCTGAGGGTGGTGACGTACAGTCTGAGGGTGGTGACGTACAGTCTGACGGTGGTGACTTACAGTCTGACGGTGGTGACGTACAGTTTGACGGTGGTGACGTACAGTCTGAGGGTGGTGAAGTACAGTCTGATGGTGGTGACGTACAGTCTGACGGTGGTGATGTACAGTCTGACGATGGTGACGTACAGTCTGACGGTGGTGACGTACAGTCTGATGGTGGTGACAAAAACCTACTCTTTCACATGATATGCATGAGTTGTTCACATTAACCATCTTGTTTCCCTATCTGACGTACAGTCTGAGGGTGGTGACGTACAGTCTGAGGGTGGTGACGTACAGTCTTAGGGTGGTGACGTACTGTCAGACGGTGGTGACATACAGTCTGAGGGTGGTGACGTACAGTCAGACAGTGGTGACGTACTGTCTGAGGGTGATGACGTACAGTCTGAGGGTGGTGACGTACAGTCTGAGGGTGGTGATGTACTGTCAGACGGTGGTGACGTACTGTTAGACGGTGGTGACGTACAGTCTGACAGTGGTGACGTACAGTTTGACGGTGGTGACGTATAGTCTGAGGGTGGTGACGTACAGTCTGAGGGTGGTGACGTACAGTCTGACGGTGGTGACGTACTGTCAGGCGTTGGTGACGTACAGTCTGAGGGTGGTGACGTACAGTCTGACTGTGGTGACGTACAGTCTGACGGTGGTGACAAAAACCTACTCTTTCACATGATATGCATGAGTTGTTCACATTAACCATCTTGTTTCCCTATCTGACGTACAGTCTGAGGGTGGTGACGTACAGTCTGACGGTGATGACGTACAGTCTGAGGGTGGTGACGTACAGTCTGAGGGTGGTGACGTACAGTCTGAGGGTGGTTACGTACAGTCTGACGGTGGTGACGTACAGTCTTAGGGTGGTGACGTACAGTCTGAGGGTGGTGACGTACAGTCTGACGGTGGTGACGTACAGTCTGATGGTGGTGACGTACAGTCTGACGGTGGTGACGTACAGTCTGAGGGTGGTGACGTACAGTCTGACGGTGGTGACGTACTGTCTGAGGGTGGTGACGTACAGTCTGAGGGTGGTGACGTACAGTCTGAGGGTGGTGACGTACAGTCTGAGGGTGGTGATGTACTGTCAGACGGTGGTGATGTACTGTTAGACGGTGGTGACGTACAGTCTGACGGTGGTGACTTACAGTTTGACGGTTGTGACGTATAGTCTGAGGGTGGTGACGTACAGTCTGACGGTGGTGACGTACAGTCTGACGGTGGTGACGTACTGTCAGGCGGTGGTGACGTACAGTCTGAGGGTGGTGACGTACAGTCTGATGGTGGTGACGTACAGTCTGACGGTGGTGACAAAAACCTACTCTTTCACATGATATGCATGAGTTGTTCACATTAACCATCTTGTTTCCCTATCTGACGTACAGTCTGAGGGTGGTGACGTACAGTCTGACGGTGATGACGTACAGTTTGAGGGTGGTGACGTACAGTCTGACGGTGGTGACGTAGAGTCTGATGGTGGTGACGTACAGTCTGACGGTGGTGACGTACAGTTTGACGGTGGTGACAAAAACCTACTCTTTCACATGATATGCATGAGTTGTTCACATTAACCATCTTGTTTCCCTATCTGACGTACAGTCTGAGGGTGGTGACGTTCAGTCTGACGGTGGTGACGTACAGTCTGAGGGTGGTGACGTACAGTCTGAGGGTGGTGANGGTGGTGACGTACAGTCTGACGGGTGGTGACGTACAGTCTGACGGTGGTGACGTACAGTCTGACGGTGGTGACGTACAGTCTGAGGGTGGTGACGTACAGTCTGACGGGTGGTGACGTACAGTCTGACGGTGGTGACAGTACTGTTAGACGGTGGTGACTACAGTCTGACGTGGTGACGTACAGTCTGAGGGTGGTGACGTACAGTCTGACGGTGGTGACGTACAGTCTGACGGTGGTGACGTACAGTCTGAGGGTGGTGACGTACAGTCTGAGGGTGGTGACGTACAGTCTGACGGTGGTGACGTACAGTCTGACGGTGGTGCCGTACAGTCTGACGGTGGTGACGTACAGTCTGACGGTGGTGACGTACAGTCTGATGGTGGTGACGTACAGTCTGACGGTGGTGACGTACAGTCTGACGGTGGTGACGTACAGTCTGACGGTGGTGACGTACTGTCTGAGGGTGGTGACGTACAGTCTGAGGGTGGTGACGTACAGTCTGAGGGTGGTGACGTACAGTCTGAGGGTGGTGACGTACAGTCTGAGGGTGGTGACGTACTGTCAGACGGTGGTGACATACAGTCTGACGGGTGGTGACTACAGTCTGACGGGTGGTGACGTACAGTCAGAGGGTGGTGACGTACAGTCTGAGGGTGGTGATGTACTGTCAGACGGTGGTGACATACTGTTAGACGGTGGTGACGTACAGTCTGAGGGTGGTGACGTACAGTCTGAGGGTGGTGACGTAGAGTCTGACGGTGTTGACAAAAACCTACTCTTTCACATGATATGCATGAGTTGTTCACATTAACCATCTTGTTTCCCTATCTGACGTACAGTCTGAGGGTGGTGACGTACAGTCTGACGGTGATGACGTACAGTCTGAGGGTGGTGACGTACAGTCTGAGGGTGGTGACGTACAGTCTGAGGGTGGTGACGTACAGTCTGACGGTGGTGACGTACAGTCTGACGGGTGGTGACGTACTCTGTTTCACAGTACATGAGTGTGGTCACGTACCATCTGTTTCGCGTCGTGACGTACAGTCTGAGGGTGGTGACGTACAGTCTGACGGTGGTGACGTACAGTCTGAGGGTGGTGACGTACAGTCTGAGGGTGGTGACGTACAGTCTGAGGGTGGTGACGTACAGTCTGACGGGTGGTGACGTACAGTCTAGACGGTGGTGACGTACTGTCTGACGGGTTGTGACGTACAGTCTGACGGTGGTGACTACAGTTTGACGGTGTGTGACGTACAGTCTGAGGGTGGTGACGTACAGTCTGACGGTGGTGACGTACAGTCTGACGGTGGTGACGTACTGTCAGGCGGTGGTGACGTACAGTCTGAGGGTGGTGACGTACAGTCTGAGGGTGGTGACGTACAGTCTGACGGGTGGTGACAAAAACCTACTCTGTACAGTGCTGGTGTTACGTACCAGTCTGACGTGTGGTGACGTACAGTCTGAGGTGGTGACGTACAGTCTGACGGTGGTGACGTACAGTCTGAGGGTGGTGACGTACAGTCTGAGGGTGGTGACGTACAGTCTGAGGGTGGTGACGTACAGTCTGACGGTGGTGACGTACAGTCTGAGGGTGGTGACGTACAGTCTGACGGTGGTGACGTACAGTCTGACGGTGGTGACGTACAGTCTGACGGGTGGTGACGTACAGTCTGACGGTGGTGACGTACAGTCTGAGGTGGTGACGTACAGTCTGACGGTGGTGACGTACAGTCTGACGGTGGTGACGTACAGTCTGACGGTGGTGACGTACAGTCTGACGGTGGTGACGTACAGTTACACCATCTTTAGTTGCATAGTTGACGTACACTGTCTGACGGTGTGACGTACAGTCTGACGGGTGGTGACGTACAGTCTGACGGGTGGTGACGTACAGTCTGACGGTGGTGACGTACAGTCTGACGGTGGTGACGTACAGTCTGAGGGTGGTGACGTACAGTCTGAGGGTGGTGACGTACAGTCTGAGGTGGTGACGTACGTCTGAGGGTGGTGACGTACAGTCTGAGTGTGGTGACGTACAGTCTGAGGGTGGTGACGTACAGTCTGAGGGTGGTGATGTACAGTCTGAGTGTGGTGACGTACAGTCTGAGGGTGGTGACGTACAGTCTGTGGGTGGTGATGTACTGTCAGACGGTGGTGACGTACAGTCTGACGGTGGTGACGTACAGTTTGACGGTTGTGACGTATAGTCTGAGGGTGGTGACAAAAACCTACTCTTTCACATGATATGCATGAGTTGTTCACATTAACCATCTTGTTTCCCTATCTGACGTACAGTCTGAGGGTGGTGACGTACAGTCTGAGGGTGGTGACGTACAGTCTGACGGTGGTGACGTACAGTCTGAGGGTGGTGACGTACAGTCTGACGGTGGTGACAAAAACCTACTCTTTCACATGATATGCATGAGTTGTTCACATTAACCATCTTGTTTCCCTATCTGACGTACAGTCTGAGGGTGGTGACGTACAGTCTGACGGTGGTGACGTACAGTCTGAGGGTGGTGACGTACAGTCTGATGGTGGTGACGTACTGTCAAACGGTGGTGACGTACAGTCTGAGGGTGGTGACGTACAGTCTGAGGGTGGTGACGTACTGTCAGACGGTGGTGACATACTGTTAGACGGTGGTGACGTACAGTCTGACGGTGGTGACGTACAGTCTGAGGGTGGTGACGTACAGTCTGACGGTGGTGACGTACAGTCTGAGGGTGGTGACGTACAGTCTGAGGGTGGTGACCTACGTCTGACGGTGGTGACTTACAGTCTGACGGTGGTGACGTACAGTTTGACGGTGGTGACGTACAGTCTGAGGGTGGGTGACGTACAGTCTGATGGTGGTGACGTACAGTCTGACGGTGGTGATGTACAGTCTGACGATGGTGACGTACAGTCTGACGGTGGTGACGTACAGTCTCATGGTGGTGACAAAAACCTACTCTTTCACATGATATGCATGAGTTGTTCACATTAACCATCTTGTTTCCCTATCTGACGTACAGTCTGAGGGTGGTGACGTACAGTCTGACGGTGATGATGTACAGTCTGAGGGTGGTGACGTACAGTCTTAGGGTGGTGACGTACTGTCAGACGGTGGTGACATACAGTCTGAGGGTGGTGACGTACAGTCTGAGGGTGGTGACGTACAGTCTGAGGGTGGTGATGTACTGTCAGACGGTGGTGACATACTGTTAGACGGTGGTGACGTACAGTCTGACGGTGGTGACGTACAGTTTGACGGTGGTGACGTACAGTCTGAGGGTGGTGACGTACTGTCAGACAGTGGTGACGTACTGTCTGAGGGTGATGACGTACAGTCTGAGGGTGGTGAGGTACAGTCTGAGGGTGGTGACGTACAGTCTGAGGGTGGTGATGTACTGTCAGACGGTGATGACGTACTGTTAGACGGTGGTGACGTACAGTCTGACGGTGGTGACGTACAGTTTGACGGTGGTGACGTATAGTCTGAGGGTGGTGACGTACAGTCTGAGGGTGGTGACGTACAGTCTGACGGTGGTGACGTACTGTCAGGCGGTGGTGACGTACAGTCTGAGGGTGGTGACGTACAGTCTGACGGTGGTGACGTACAGTCTGACGGTGGTGACAAAACCTACTCTTTCACATGATATGCATGAGTTGTTCACATTAACCATCTTGTTTTCCCTATCTGACGTACAGTCTGAGGGTGGTGACGTACAGTCTGACGGTGATGACGTACAGTCTGAGGGTGGTGACGTACAGTCTGAGGGTGGTTACGTACATTCTGAGGGTGGTTACGTACAGTCTGACGGTGGTGACGTACAGTCTTAGGGTGGTGACGTACAGTCTGAGGGTGGTGACGTACAGTCTGAGGGTGGTGACGTACAGTCTGAGGGTGGTTACGTACAGTCTGAGGGTGGTTACGTACAGTCTGACGGTGGTGACGTACAGTCTTAGGGTGGTGACGTACAGTCTGAGGGTGGTGACGTACAGTCTGACGGTGGTGACGTACAGTCTGAGGGTGGTGACGTACAGTCTGACGGTGGTGACGTACTGTCTGAGGGTGGTGACGTACAGTCTGAGGGTGGTGACGTACAGTCTGAGGGTGGTGATGTACTGTCAGACGGTGGTGATGTACTGTCAGGCGGTGGTGACGTACAGTCTGAGGGTGGTTACGTACAGTCTGATGGTGGTGACGTACAGTCTGACGGTGGTGACAAAAACCTACTCTTTCACATGATATGCATGAGTTGTTCACATTAACCATCTTGTTTCCCTATCTGACGTACAGTCTGAGGGTGGTGACGTACAGTCTGATGGTGATGACGTACAGTCTGAGGGTGGTGACGTACAGTCTTAGGGTGGTGACGTACAGTCTGAGGGTGGTGACGTACAGTCTGACGGTGGTGACGTACAGTCTGATGGTGGTGACGTACAGTCTGACGGTGGTGACGTACAGTCTGAGGGTGGTGACGTACAGTCTGACGGTGGTGACGTACTGTCTGAGGGTGGTGACGTACAGTCTGAGGGTGGTGACGTACAGTCTGAGGGTGGTGACGTACAGTCTGAGGGTGGTGATGTACTGTCAGACGGTGGTGATGTACTGTTAGACGGTAGTGACGTACAGTCTGACGGTGGTGACTTACAGTTTGACGGTTGTGACGTATAGTCTGAGGGTGGTGACGTACAGTCTGACGGTGGTGACGTACAGTCTGACGGTGGTGACGTACTGTCAGGCGGTGGTGACGTACAGTCTGAGGGTGGTGACGTACAGTCTGATGGTGGTGACGTACAGTCTGACGGTGGTGACAAAAACCTACTCTTTCACATGATATGCATGAGTTGTTCACATTAACCATCTTGTTTCCCTATCTGACGTACAGTCTGAGGGTGGTGACGTACAGTCTGACGGTGATGACGTACAGTCTGAGGGTGGTGACGTACAGTCTGAGGGTGGTGACGTACAGTCTGAGGGTGGTTACGTACAGTCTGACGGTGGTGACGTACAGTCTTAGGGTGGTGACGTACAGTCTGAGGGTGGTGACGTACAGTCTGACGGTGGTGACGTACAGTCTGATGGTGGTGACGTACAGTCTGACGGTGGTGACGTACAGTCTGAGGGTGGTGACGTACAGTCTGACGGTGGTGACGTACTGTCTGAGGGTGGTGACGTACAGTCTGAGGGTGGTGACGTACAGTCTGAGGGTGGTGACGTACAGTCTGAGGGTGGTGATGTACTGTCAGACGGTGGTGATGTACTGTTAGACGGTAGTGACGTACAGTCTGACGGTGGTGACTTACAGTTTGACGGTTGTGACGTATAGTCTGAGGGTGGTGACGTACAGTCTGACGGTGGTGACGTACAGTCTGACGGTGGTGACGTACTGTCAGGCGGTGGTGACGTACAGTCTGAGGGTGGTGACGTACAGTCTGATGGTGGTGACGTACAGTCTGACGGTGGTGACAAAAACCTACTCTTTCACATGATATGCATGAGTTGTTCACATTAACCATCTTGTTTCCCTATCTGACGTACAGTCTGAGGGTGGTGACGTACAGTCTGAGGGTGGTGACATACAGTCTGAGGGTGGTTACGTACAGTCTGAGGGTGGTTACGTACAGTCTGACGGTGGTGACGTACAGTCTGACGGTGGTGACGTAGAGTCTGAGGGTGGTGACGTACAGTCTGAGGGTGGTGACGTACAGTCTGACGGTGGTGACGTACAGTCTGAGGGTGGTGACGTACAGTCTGACGGTGGTGACGTACAGTCTGAGGGTGGTGACGTACAGTCTGACGGTGGTGACGTACAGTCTGACGGTGGTGACGTACAGTCTGACGGTGGTGACAAAAACATACTCTTTCACATGATATGCATGAGTTGTTCACATTAACCATCTTGTTTCCCTATCTGACGTACAGTCTGACGGTGGTGACGTACTGTCTGAGGGTGGTGACGTACAGTCTGACGGTGGTGGCGTACAGTCTGACGGTGGTGACGTACAGTCTGAGGGTGGTGACGTACAGTCTGAGGGTGGTGACGTACAGTCTGAGGGTGGTGACGTACAGTCTGACGGTGGTGACGTACTGTCTGAGGGTGGTGACGTACAGTCTGAGTGTGGTGACGTACAGTCTGAGGGTGGTGACGTACAGTCTGAGGGTGGTGATGTACAGTCTGAGTGTGGTGACGTACAGTCTGAGGGTGGTGACGTACAGTCTGTGGGTGGTGATGTACTGTCAGACGGTGGTGACGTACAGTCTGACGGTGGTGACGTACAGTTTGACGGTTGTGACGTATAGTCTGAGGGTGGTGACAAAAACCTACTCTTTCACATGATATGCATGAGTTGTTCACATTAACCATCTTGTTTCCCTATCTGACGTACAGTCTGAGGGTGGTGACGTACAGTCTGAGGGTGGTGACGTACAGTCTGACGGTGGTGACGTACAGTCTGAGGGTGGTGACGTACAGTCTGACGGTGGTGACAAAAACCTACTCTTTCACATGATATGCATGAGTTGTTCACATTAACCATCTTGTTTCCCTATCTGACGTACAGTCTGAGGGTGGTGACGTACAGTCTGACGGTGGTGACGTACAGTCTGAGGGTGGTGACGTACAGTCTGATGGTGGTGACGTACTGTCAAACGGTGGTGACGTACAGTCTGAGGGTGGTGACGTACAGTCTGAGGGTGGTGACGTACTGTCAGACGGTGGTGACATACTGTTAGACGGTGGTGACGTACAGTCTGACGGTGGTGACGTACAGTCTGAGGGTGGTGACGTACAGTCTGACGGTGGTGACGTACAGTCTGAGGGTGGTGACGTACAGTCTGAGGGTGGTGACCTACAGTCTGACGGTGGTGACTTACAGTCTGACGGTGGTGACGTACAGTTTGACGGTGGTGACGTACAGTCTGAGGGTGGTGACGTACAGTCTGATGGTGGTGACGTACAGTCTGACGGTGGTGATGTACAGTCTGACGATGGTGACGTACAGTCTGACGGTGGTGACGTACAGTCTCATGGTGGTGACAAAAACCTACTCTTTCACATGATATGCATGAGTTGTTCACATTAACCATCTTGTTTCCCTATCTGACGTACAGTCTGAGGGTGGTGACGTACAGTCTGACGGTGATGATGTACAGTCTGAGGGTGGTGACGTACAGTCTTAGGGTGGTGACGTACTGTCAGACGGTGGTGACATACAGTCTGAGGGTGGTGACGTACAGTCTTAGGGTGGTGACGTACTGTCAGACGGTGGTGACATACAGTCTGAGGGTGGTGACGTACAGTCTGAGGGTGGTGACGTACAGTCTGAGGGTGGTGATGTACTGTCAGACGGTGGTGACATACTGTTAGACGGTGGTGACGTACAGTCTGAGGGTGGTGACGTACAGTCTGAGGGTGGTGACGTACAGTCTGAGGGTGGTGACGTACAGTCTTAGGGTGGTGACGTACTGTCAGACGGTGGTGACATACAGTCTGAGGGTGGTGACGTACAGTCTTAGGGTGGTGACGTACTGTCAGACGGTGGTGACATACAGTCTGAGGGTGGTGACGTACAGTCTGAGGGTGGTGACGTACAGTCTGAGGGTGGTGATGTACTGTCAGACGGTGGTGACATACTGTTAGACGGTGGTTACGTACAGTCTGACGGTGGTGACGTACAGTCTTAGGGTGGTGACGTACAGTCTGAGGGTGGTGACGTACAGTCTGACGGTGGTGACGTACAGTCTGAGGGTGGTGACGTACAGTCTGACGGTGGTGACGTACTGTCTGAGGGTGGAGACGTACAGTCTGAGGGTGGTGACGTACAGTCTGAGGGTGGTGATGTACTGTCAGACGGTGGTGATGTACTGTCAGGCGGTGGTGACGTACAGTCTGAGGGTGGTTACGTACAGTCTGATGGTGGTGACGTACAGTCTGACGGTGGTGACAAAAACCTACTCTTTCACATGATATGCATGAGTTGTTCACATTAACCATCTTGTTTCCCTATCTGACGTACAGTCTGAGGGTGGTGACGTACAGTCTGATGGTGATGACGTACAGTCTGAGGGTGGTGACGTACAGTCTTAGGGTGGTGACGTACAGTCTGAGGGTGGTGACGTACAGTCTGACGGTGGTGACGTACAGTCTGATGGTGGTGACGTACAGTCTGACGGTGGTGACGTACAGTCTGAGGGTGGTGACGTACAGTCTGACGGTGGTGACGTACTGTCTGAGGGTGGTGACGTACAGTCTGAGGGTGGTGACGTACAGTCTGAGGGTGGTGACGTACAGTCTGAGGGTGGTGATGTACTGTCAGACGGTGGTGATGTACTGTTAGACGGTAGTGACGTACAGTCTGACGGTGGTGACTTACAGTTTGACGGTTGTGACGTATAGTCTGAGGGTGGTGACGTACAGTCTGACGGTGGTGACGTACAGTCTGACGGTGGTGACGTACTGTCAGGCGGTGGTGACGTACAGTCTGAGGGTGGTGACGTACAGTCTGATGGTGGTGACGTACAGTCTGACGGTGGTGACAAAAACCTACTCTTTCACATGATATGCATGAGTTGTTCACATTAACCATCTTGTTTCCCTATCTGACGTACAGTCTGAGGGTGGTGACGTACAGTCTGAGGGTGGTGACATACAGTCTGAGGGTGGTTACGTACAGTCTGACGGTGGTGACGTACAGTCTGACGGTGGTGACGTAGAGTCTGAGGGTGGTGACGTACAGTCTGAGGGTGGTGACGTACAGTCTGACGGTGGTGACGTACAGTCTGAGGGTGGTGACGTACAGTCTGACGGTGGTGACGTACAGTCTGAGGGTGGTGACGTACAGTCTGACGGTGGTGACGTACAGTCTGACGGTGGTGACGTACAGTCTGACGGTGGTGACAAAAACCTACTCTTTCACATGATATGCATGAGTTGTTCACATTAACCATCTTGTTTCCCTATCTGACGTACAGTCTGACGGTGGTGACGTACTGTCTGAGGGTGGTGACGTACAGTCTGACGGTGGTGGCGTACAGTCTGACGGTGGTGACGTACAGTCTGAGGGTGGTGACGTACAGTCTGAGGGTGGTGACGTACAGTCTGAGGGTGGTGACGTACAGTCTGACGGTGGTGACGTACTGTCTGAGGGTGGTGACGTACAGTCTGAGTGTGGTGACGTACAGTCTGAGGGTGGTGACGTACAGTCTGAGGGTGGTGATGTACAGTCTGAGTGTGGTGACGTACAGTCTGAGGGTGGTGACGTACAGTCTGTGGGTGGTGATGTACTGTCAGACGGTGGTGACGTACAGTCTGACGGTGGTGACGTACAGTTTGACGGTTGTGACGTATAGTCTGAGGGTGGTGACAAAAACCTACTCTTTCACATGATATGCATGAGTTGTTCACATTAACCATCTTGTTTCCCTATCTGACGTACAGTCTGAGGGTGGTGACGTACAGTCTGAGGGTGGTGACGTACAGTCTGACGGTGGTGACGTACAGTCTGAGGGTGGTGACGTACAGTCTGACGGTGGTGACAAAAACCTACTCTTTCACATGATATGCATGAGTTGTTCACATTAACCATCTTGTTTCCCTATCTGACGTACAGTCTGAGGGTGGTGACGTACAGTCTGACGGTGGTGACGTACAGTCTGAGGGTGGTGACGTACAGTCTGATGGTGGTGACGTACTGTCAAACGGTGGTGACGTACAGTCTGAGGGTGGTGACGTACAGTCTGAGGGTGGTGACGTACTGTCAGACGGTGGTGACATACTGTTAGACGGTGGTGACGTACAGTCTGACGGTGGTGACGTACAGTCTGAGGGTGGTGACGTACAGTCTGACGGTGGTGACGTACAGTCTGAGGGTGGTGACGTACAGTCTGAGGGTGGTGACCTACAGTCTGACGGTGGTGACTTACAGTCTGACGGTGGTGACGTACAGTTTGACGGTGGTGACGTACAGTCTGAGGGTGGTGACGTACAGTCTGATGGTGGTGACGTACAGTCTGACGGTGGTGATGTACAGTCTGACGATGGTGACGTACAGTCTGACGGTGGTGACGTACAGTCTCATGGTGGTGACAAAAACCTACTCTTTCACATGATATGCATGAGTTGTTCACATTAACCATCTTGTTTCCCTATCTGACGTACAGTCTGAGGGTGGTGACGTACAGTCTGACGGTGATGATGTACAGTCTGAGGGTGGTGACGTACAGTCTTAGGGTGGTGACGTACTGTCAGACGGTGGTGACATACAGTCTGAGGGTGGTGACGTACAGTCTGAGGGTGGTGACGTACAGTCTGAGGGTGGTGATGTACTGTCTGACGGTGGTGACATACTGTTAGACGGTGGTGAGGTACAGTCTGACGGTGGTGACGTACAGTTTGACGGTGGTGACGTACAGTCTGAGGGTGGTGACGTACTGTCAGACAGTGGTGACGTACTGTCTGAGGGTGATGACGTACAGTCTGAGGGTGGTGAGGTACAGTCTGAGGGTGGTGACGTACAGTCTGAGGGTGGTGATGTACTGTCAGACGGTGATGACGTACTGTTAGACGGTGGTGACGTACAGTCTGACGGTGGTGACGTACAGTTTGACGGTGGTGACGTATTGTCTGAGGGTGGTGACGTACAGTCTGAGGGTGGTGACGTACAGTCTGACGGTGGTGACGTACTGTCAGGCGGTGGTGACGTACAGTCTGAGGGTGGTGACGTACAGTCTGACGGTGGTGACGTACAGTCTGACGGTGGTGACAAAAACCTACTCTTTCACATGATATGCATGAGTTGTTCACATTAACCATCTTGTTTCCCTATCTGACGTACAGTCTGAGGGTGGTGACGTACAGTCTGACGGTGATGACGTACAGTCTGAGGGTGGTGACGTACAGTCTGAGGGTGGTTACGTACAGTCTGAGGGTGGTTACGTACAGTCTGACGGTGGTGACGTACAGTCTTAGGGTGGTGACGTACAGTCTGAGGGTGGTGACGTACAGTCTGAGGGTGGTGACGTACAGTCTGAGGGTGGTTACGTACAGTCTGAGGGTGGTTACGTACAGTCTGACGGTGGTGACGTACAGTCTTGGGTGTGACGTACAGTCTGAGGGTGGTGACGTACAGTCTGACGGGTGGTGACGTACAGTCTGACGGGTGGTGACGTACAGTCTGAGGGTGGGACTACAGTCTGACGGTGGTGACGTACTGTCTGAGGGTGTTGACGTACAGTCTGAGGGTGGTGACGTACAGTCTGAGGGTGGTGATGTACTGTCAGACGGTGGTGATGTACTGTCAGGCGGTGGTGACGTACAGTCTGAGGGTGGTTACGTACAGTCTGATGGTGGTGACGTACAGTCTGACGGTGGTGACAAAAACCTACTCTTTCACATGATATGCATTAGTTGTTCACATTAACCATCTTGTTTCCCTATCTGACGTACAGTCTGAGGGTGGTGACGTACAGTCTGATGGTGATGACGTACAGTCTGAGGGTGGTGACGTACAGTCTGAGGGTGGTTACGTACAGTCTGAGGGTGGTTATGTACAGTCTGACGGTGGTGACGTACAGTCTGACGGTGGTGACGTACAGTCTGAGGGTGGTGACGTACAGTCTGAGGGTGGTGACATACAGTCTGACGGTGGTGACGTACAGTCTGAGGGTGGTGACGTACAGTCTGACGGTGGTGACGTACAGTCTGAGGGTGGTGACGTACAGTTTGACGGTTGTGACGTATAGTCTGAGGGTGGTGACAAAAACCTACTCTTTCACATGATATGCATGACTTGTTCACATTAACCATCTTGTTTCCCTATCTGACGTACAGTCTGAGGGTGGTGACGTACAGTCTGAGGGTGGTGACGTACAGTCTGACGGTGGTGACGTACAGTCTGAGGGTGGTGACGTACAGTCTGAGGGTGGTGACGTACAGTCTGACGGTGGTGACTTACAGTCTGACGGTGGTGACGTACAGTTTGACGGTGGTGACGTACAGTCTGAGGGTGGTGACGTACAGTCTGAGGGTGGTGACGTACAGTCTGACGGTGGTGATGTACAGTCTGACGATGGTGACGTACAGTCTGACGGTGGTGACGTACAGTCTGACGGTGGTGACAAAAACCTACTCTTTCACATGATATGCATGAGTTGTTCACATTAACCATCTTGTTTCCCTATCTGACGTACAGTCTGAGGGTGGTGACGTACAGTCTGACGGTGATGATGTTCAGTCTGAGGGTGGTGACGTACAGTCTGAGGGTGGTGACGTACAGTCAGACGGTGGTGACGTACAGTCTGAGGGTGGTGACGTACAGTCTGAGGGTGGTGACGTACAGTCTGAGGGTGGTGACGTACAGTCTGAGGGTGGTGATGTACTGTCAGACGGTGGTGACATACAGTTTGACGGTGGTGACGTACAGTCTGAGGGTGGTGACGTACTGTCAGACAGTGGTGACGTACTGTCTGAGGGTGGTGACGTACAGTCTGAGGGTGGTGACGTACAGTCTGAGGGTGGTGATGTACTGTCAGACGGTGGTGACGTACTGTTAGACGGTGGTGACGTACAGTCTGACGGTGGTGACGTACAGTTTGACGGTGGTGACGTATAGTCTGAGGGTGGTGACGTACAGTCTGAGGGTGGTGACGTACAGTCTGACGGTGGTGACGTACTGTCAGGCGGTGGTGACGTACAGTCTGAGGGTGGTGACGTACAGTCTGAGGGTGGTGACGTACAGTCTGACGGTGGTGACGTACAGTCTGAGGGTGGTGACGTACAGTCTGATGGTGGTGACGTACTGTCAAACGGTGGTGACGTACAGTCTGAGGGTGGTGACGTACAGTCTGAGGGTGGTGACGTACTGTCAGACGGTGGTGACATACTGTTAGACGGTGGTGACGTACAGTCTGACGGTGGTGACGTACAGTCTGAGGGTGGTGACGTACAGTCTGACGGTGGTGACGTACAGTCTGAGGGTGGTGACGTACAGTCTGAGGGTGGTGACGTACAGTCTGACGGTGGTGACTTACAGTCTGACGGTGGTGACGTACAGTTTGACGGTGGTGACGTACAGTCTGAGTGTGGTGACGTACAGTCTGATGGTGGTGACGTACAGTCTGACGGTGGTGATGTACAGTCTGACGATGGTGACGTACAGTCTGACGGTGGTGACGTACAGTCTGATGGTGGTGACAAAAACCTACTCTTTCACATGATATGCATGAGTTGTTCACATTAACCATCTTGTTTCCCTATCTGACGTACAGTCTGAGGGTGGTGACGTACAGTCTGACGGTGATGATGTACAGTCTGAGGGTGGTGACGTACAGTCTTAGGGTGGTGACGTACTGTCAGACGGTGGTGACATACAGTCTGAGGGTGGTGACGTACAGTCTGAGGGTGGTGACGTACAGTCTGAGGGTGGTGACGTACAGTCTGACGGTGGTGACGTACTGTCAGACGGTGGTGACGTACAGTCTGACGGTGGTGACGTACAGTCTGACGGTGGTGACGTACAGTCTGAGGGTGGTGACGTACAGTCTGAGGGTGGTACGTGACAGTGTGACGTACAGTCTGAGGGTGGTGACGTACAGTCTGAGGGTGGTGACGTACAGTCTGAGGGTGGTGATGTACTGTCAGACGGTGGTGACGTACTGTTAGACGGTGGTGACGTACAGTCTGACGGTGGTGACGTACAGTTTGACGGTGGTGACGTATAGTCTGAGGGTGGTGACGTACAGTCTGAGGGTGGTGACGTACAGTCTGACGGTGGTGACGTACTGTCTGAGGGTGGTGACGTACAGTCTGACGGTGGTGACGTACAGTCTGACGGTGGTGACGTACAGTCTGACGGTGGTGACAAAAACCTACTCTTTCACATGATATGCATGAGTTGTTCACATTAACCATCTTGTTTCCCTATCTGACGTACAGTCTGAGGGTGGTGACGTACAGTCTGACGGTGGTGACGTACAGTCTGAGGGTGGTGACGTACAGTCTGAGGGTGGTGACGTACTGTCAGACGGTGGTGACGTACAGTCTGAGGGTGGTGACGTACAGTCTGAGGGTGGTGACGTACTGTCAGACGGTGGTGACATACTGTTAGACGGTGGTGACGTACAGTCTGACGGTGGTGACGTACAGTCTGAGGGTGGTGACGTACAGTCTGACGGTGGTGACGTACAGTCTGAGGGTGGTGACGTACAGTCTGAGGGTGGTGACGTACAGTCTGACGGTGGTGACGTACAGTCTGACGGTGGTGACGTACAGTTTGACGGTGGTGACGTACAGTCTGAGGGTGGTGACGTACAGTCTGATGGGTGGTGACGTACAGTCTGACGGTGGTGATGTACAGTCTGACGATGGTGACGTACAGTCTGACGGTGGTGACGTACAGTCTGATGGTGGTGACAAAAACCTACTCTTTCACATGATATGCATGAGTTGTTCACATTAACCATCTTGTTTCCCTATCTGACGTACAGTCTGAGGGTGGTGACGTACAGTCTGACGGTGATGACGTACAGTCTGAGGGTGGTGACGTACAGTCTTAGGGTGGTGACGTACTGTCAGACGGTGGTGACGTACAGTCTGAGGGTGGTGACGTACAGTCTGAGGGTGGTGACGTACAGTCTGAGGGTGGTGACGTACTGTCTGACGGTGGTGACTACTGTTGACGGTGGTGACGTACAGTCTGACGGTGGTGACGTACAGTTTGACGGTGGTGACGTACAGTCTGAGGGTGGTGACGTACGTCAGACGTGGTGACGTACTGTCTGAGGGTGTGACGTACAGTCTGAGGGTGGTGACGTACAGTCTGAGGGTGGTGACGTACAGTCTGAGGGTGGTGATGTACTGTCAGACGGTGGTGACGTACTGTTAGACGGTGGTGACGTACAGTCTGACGGTGGTGACGTACAGTTTGACGGTGGTGACGTATAGTCTGAGGGTGGTGACGTACAGTCTGAGGGTGGTGACGTACAGTCTGACGGTGGTGACGTACTGTCAGGCGGTGGTGACGTACAGTCTGAGGGTGGTGACGTACAGTCTGACGGTGGTGACGTACAGTCTGACGGTGGTGACAAAAACCTACTCTTTCACATGATATGCATGAGTTGTTCACATTAACCATCTTGTTTCCCTATCTGACGTACAGTCTGAGGGTGGTGACGTACAGTCTGACGGTGATGACGTACAGTCTGAGGGTGGTGACGTACAGTCTGAGGGTGGTGACGTACAGTCTGAGGGTGGTTACGTACAGTCTGACGGTGGTGACGTACAGTCTTAGGGTGGTGACGTACAGTCTGAGGGTGGTGACGTACAGTCTGAGGGTGGTGACGTACAGTCTGAGGTTGGTGACGTACAGTCTGAGGGTGGTGACGTACAGTCTGACGGTGGTGACGTACAGTCTGAGGGTGGTGACGTACAGTCTGAGGGTGGTGACGTACAGTCTGACGGTGGTGACGTACAGTCTGAGGGTGGTGACGTACAGTCTGACGGTGGTGACGTACAGTCTGACGGTGGTGACGTACAGTCTGAGGGTGGTGACGTACAGTCTGACGGTGGTGACGTACAGTCTGACGGTGGTGACGTACTGTCAGGCGGTGGTGACGTACAGTCTGAGGGTGGTGACGTACAGTCTGATGGTGGTGACGTACAGTCTGACGGTGGTGACAAAAACCTACTCTTTCACATGATATGCATGAGTTGTTCACATTAACCATCTTGTTTCCCTATCTGACGTACAGTCTGAGGGTGGTGACGTACAGTCTGACGGTGATGACGTACAGTCTGAGGGTGGTGACGTACAGTCTGAGGGTGGTGACGTACAGTCTGAGGGTGGTGACGTACAGTCTGAGGGTGGTGACGTACAGTCTGACGGTGGTGACGTACAGTCTGACGGTGGTGACGTACAGTCTGAGGGTGGTGACGTACAGTCTGAGGGTGGTGACGTACAGTCTGACGGTGGTGACGTACAGTCTGAGGGTGGTGACGTACAGTCTGACGGTGGTGACGTACAGTCTGAGGGTGGTGACGTACAGTCTGACGGTGGTGACGTACAGTCTGACGGTGGTGACGTACAGTCTGACGGTGGTGACGTACAGTCTGACGGTGGTGACAAAAACCTACTCTTTCACATGATATGCATGAGTTGTTCACATTAACCATCTTGTTTCCCTATCTGACGTACAGTCTGAGGGTGGTGACGTACAGTCTGAGGGTGGTGACGTACAGTCTGACGGTGGTGACGTACAGTCTGAGGGTGGTGACGTACAGTCTGAGGGTGGTGACGTACAGTCTGAGGGTGGTGACGTACAGTCTGAGGGTGGTGACGTACAGTCTGACGGTGGTGACGTACAGTCTGAGGGTGGTGACGTACAGTCTGACGGTGGTGACGTACAGTCTGACGGTGGTGACGTACAGTCTGAGGGTGGTGACGTACAGTCTGACGGTGGTGACGTACAGTCTGACGGTGGTGACGTACAGTCTGACGGTGGTGACGTACAGTCTGAGGGTGGTGACGTACAGTCTGACGGTGGTGACAAAAACCTACTCTTTCACATGATATGCATGAGTTGTTCACATTAACCATCTTGTTTCCCTATCTGACGTACAGTCTGAGGGTGGTGACGTACAGTCTGACGGTGGTGACGTACAGTCTGAGGGTGGTGACGTACAGTCTGAGGGTGGTGACGTACTGTCAGACGGTGGTGACGTACAGTCTGAGGGTGGTGACGTACAGTCTGAGGGTGGTGACGTACTGTCAGACGGTGGTGACATACTGTTAGACGGTGGTGACGTACAGTCTGACGGTGGTGACGTACAGTCTGAGGGTGGTGACGTACAGTCTGACGGTGGTGACGTACAGTCTGAGGGTGGTGACGTACAGTCTGAGGGTGGTGACGTACAGTCTGACGGTGGTGACTTACAGTCTGACGGTGGTGACGTACAGTTTGACGGTGGTGACGTACAGTCTGAGGGTGGTGACGTACAGTCTGACGGTGGTGACGTACAGTCTGACGGGTGGTGACGTACAGTCTGACGGGTGGTGACGTACAGTCTGACGGTGGTGACGTACAGTCTGACGGTGGTGACAAAAACCTACTCTTTCACATGATATGCATGAGTTGTTCACATTAACCATCTTGTTTCCCTATCTGACGTACAGTCTGAGGGTGGTGACGTACAGTCTGACGGTGATGACGTACAGTCTGAGGGTGGTGACGTACAGTCTGAGGGTGGTGACGTACTGTCAGACGGTGGTGACATACAGTCTGAGGGTGGTGACGTACAGTCTGAGGGTGGTGACGTACAGTCTGAGGGTGGTGACGTACTGTCAGACGGTGGTGACATACTGTTAGACGGTGGTGACGTACAGTCTGACGGTGGTGACGTACAGTCTGACGGTGGTGACGTACAGTCTGACGGGTGGTGACGTACTGTCGACGTGGTGACGTACTGTCTGAGGGTGGTGACGTACAGTCTGAGGGTGGTGACGTACAGTCTGAGGGTGGTGACGTACAGTCTGAGGGTGGTGAGTACTGTCGACGGTGGTGACGTACGTTGACGGTGGTGACGTACAGTCTGACGGTGGTGACGTACAGTTTGACGGTGGTGACGTACAGTCTGAGGGTGGTGACGTACAGTCTGAGGGTGGTGACGTACAGTCTGACGGTGGTGACGTACGTCAGGGTGGTGAGTACAGTCTGAGGGTGGTGACGTACAGTCTGACGGTGGTGACGTACAGTCTGATGGTGGTGACAAAAACCTACTCTTTCACATGATATGCATGAGTTGTTCACATTAACCATCTTGTTTCCCTATCTGACGTACAGTCTGAGGGTGGTGACGTACAGTCTGACGGTGATGACGTACAGTCTGAGGGTGGTGACGTACAGTCTGAGGGTGGTGACGTACAGTCTGACGGTGGTGACGTACAGTCTGAGGGTGGTGACGTACAGTCTGAGGGTGGTGACGTACAGTCTGAGGGTGGTGACGTACAGTCTGACGGTGGTGACGTACAGTCTGACGGTGGTGACGTACAGTCTGACGGTGGTGACGTACAGTCTGAGGGTGGTGACGTACAGTCTGAGGGTGGTGACGTACAGTCTGAGGGTGGTGACGTACAGTCTGAGGGTGGTGATGTACTGTCAGACGGTGGTGACGTACTGTTAGACGGTGGTGACGTACAGTCTGAGGGTGGTGACGTACAGTTTGACGGTGGTGACGTATAGTCTGAGGGTGGTGACGTACAGTCTGAGGGTGGTGACGTACAGTCTGACGGTGGTGACGTACTGTCAGGTGTTGGTGACGTACAGTCTGAGGGTGGTGACGTACAGTCTGACTGTGGTGACGTACAGTCTGACGGTGGTGACAAAAACCTACTCTTTCACATGATATGCATGAGTTGTTCACATTAACCATCTTGTTTCCCTATCTGACGTACAGTCTGAGGGTGGTGACGTACAGTCTGAGGGTGGTGATGTACTGTCAGACGGTGGTGATGTACTGTTAGACGGTGGTGACGTACAGTCTGACGGTGGTGACGTACAGTTTGACGGTTGTGACGTACAGTCTGAGGGTGGTGACGTACAGTCTGACGGTGGTGACGTACAGTCTGACGGTGGTGACGTACTGTCAGGCGGTGGTGACGTACAGTCTGAGGGTGGTGACGTACAGTCTGATGGTGGTGACGTACAGTCTGACGGTGGTGACAAAAACCTACTCTTTCACATGATATGCATGAGTTGTTCACATTAACCATCTTGTTTCCCTATCTGACGTACAGTCTGAGGGTGGTGACGTACAGTCTGACGGTGGTGACGTACAGTCTGAGGGTGGTGACGTACAGTCTGAGGGTGGTGACGTACAGTCTGACGGTGGTGACGTACAGTCTGAGGGTGGTGACGTACAGTCTGACGGTGGTGACGTACAGTCTGAGGGTGGTGACGTACAGTCTGACGGTGGTGACGTACAGTCTGACGGTGGTGACGAACAGTCTGACGGTGGTGACAAAAACCTACTCTTTCACATGATATGCATGAGTTGTTCACATTAACCATCTTGTTTCCCTATCTGACGTACAGTCTGACGGTGGTGACGTACTGTCTGAGGGTGGTGACGTACAGTCTGACGGTGGTGACGTACAGTCTGACGGTGGTGACGTACAGTCTGAGGGTGGTGACGTACAGTCTGAGGGTGGTGACGTACAGTCTGAGGGTGGTGACGTACAGTCTGAGGGTGGTGATGTACAGTCTGAGTGTGGTGACGTACAGTCTGAGGGTGGTGACGTACAGTCTGAGGGTGGTGATGTACTGTCAGACGGTGGTGACGTACAGTCTGACGGTGGTGACGTACAGTCTGACGGTGGTGACGTACAGTCTGAGGGTGGTGACAAAAACCTACTCTTTCACATGATATGCATGAGTTGTTCACATTAACCATCTTGTTTCCCTATCTGACGTACAGTCTGAGGGTGGTGACGTACAGTCTGAGGGTGGTGACGTACAGTCTGACGGTGGTGACGTACAGTCTGAGGGTGGTGACGTACAGTCTGAGGGTGGTGACGTACAGTCTGACGGTGGTGACTTACAGTCTGACGGTGGTGACGTACAGTCTGACGGTGGTGACAAAAACCTACTCTTTCACATCATATGCATGAGTTGTTCACATTAACCATTTTGTTTCCCTATCTGACGTACAGTCTGACGGTGGTGACGTACAGTCTGACGGTGGTGACGTACAGTCTGACGGTTGTGACGTACAGTTTGACGGTGGTGACGTACAGTCTGAGGGTGGTGACGTACAGTCTGAGGGTGGTGACGTAGAGTCTGACGGTGGTGACAACAACCTACTCTTTCACATGATATGCATGAGTTGTTCACATTAACCATCTTGTTTCCCTATCTGACGTACAGTCTGAGGGTGGTGACGTACAGTCTGACGGTGGTGACGTACAGTCTGAGGGTGGTGACGTACAGTCTGAGGGTGGTGACGTACTGTTAGACGGTGGTGACGTACAGTCTGAGGGTGGTGACAAAAACCTACTCTTTCACATGATATGCATGAGTTGTTCACATTAACCATCTTGTTTCCCTATCTGACGTACAGTCTGAGGGTGGTGACGTACAGTCTGACGGTGATGACGTACAGTCTGAGGGTGGTGACGTACAGTCTGAGGGTGGTGACGTACAGTCTGAGGGTGGTGACGTACAGTCTGACGGTGGTGACAAAAACCTACTCTTTCACATGATATGCATGAGTTGTTCACATTAACCATCTTGTTTCCCTATCTGACGTACAGTCTGAGGGTGGTGACGTACAGTCTGACGGTGGTGACGTACAGTCTGAGGGTGGTGACGTACAGTCTGAGGGTGGTGACGTACTGTCAAACGGTGGTGACGTACAGTCTGAGGGTGGTGACGTACAGTCTGAGGGTGCTGACGTACTGTCAGACGGTGGTGACATACTGTTAGACGGTGGTGACGTACAGTCTGACGGTGGTGACGTACAGTCTGAGGGTGGTGACGTACAGTCTGACGGTGGTGACGTACAGTCTGACGGTGGTGACGTACAGTCTGAGGGTGGTGACGTACAGTCTGAGGGTGGTGACGTACAGTCTGACGGTGGTGACTTACAGTCTGACGGTGGTGACGTACAGTTTGACGGTGGTGACGTACAGTCTGAGGGTGGTGACGTACAGTCTGATGGTGGTGACGTACAGTCTGACGGTGGTGATGTACAGTCTGACGATGGTGACGTACAGTCTGACGGTGGTGACGTACAGTCTGATGGTGGTGACAAAAACCTACTCTTTCACATGATATGCATGAGTTGTTCACATTAACCATCTTGTTTCCCTATCTGACGTACAGTCTGAGGGTGGTGACGTACAGTCTGACGGTGATGATGTACAGTCTGAGGGTGGTGACGTACAGTCTTAGGGTGGTGACGTACTGTCAGACGGTGGTGACATACAGTCTGAGGGTGGTGACGTACAGTCTGAGGGTGGTGACGTACAGTCTGAGGGTGGTGACGTACAGTCTGAGGGTGGTGATGTACTGTCAGACGGTGGTGACATACTGTTAGACGGTGGTGACGTACAGTCTGAGGGTGGTGACGTACAGTCTGAGGGTGGTGATGTACTGTCAGACGGTGGTGACGTACTGTTAGACGGTGGTGACGTACAGTCTGACGGTGGTGACGTACAGTTTGACGGTGGTGACGTATAGTCTGAGGGTGGTGACGTACAGTCTGAGGGTGGTGACGTACAGTCTGACGGTGGTGATGTACTGTCAGGCGTTGGTGACGTACAGTCTGAGGGTGGTGACGTACAGTCTGACTGTGGTGACGTACAGTCTGACGGTGGTGACAAAAACCTACTCTTTCACATGATATGCATGAGTTGTTCACATTAACCATCTTGTTTCCCTATCTGACGTACAGTCTGAGGGTGGTGACGTACAGTCTGACGGTGGTGACGTACAGTCTGAGGGTGGTGACGTACAGTCTGAGGGTGGTGACGTACTGTCAAACGGTGGTGACGTACAGTCTGAGGGTGGTGACGTACAGTCTGAGGGTGCTGACGTACGTCTGACCGGTGGTGACGTACTGTTAGACGGTGGTGACGTACAGTCTGACGGTGGTGACGTACAGTCTGAGGGTGGTGACGTACAGTCTGACGGTGGTGACGTACAGTCTGACGGTGGTGACGTACAGTCTGAGGGTGGTGACGTACAGTCTGAGGGTGGTGACGTACAGTCTGACGGTGGTGACGTACAGTCTGACGGGTGGTGACGTACAGTCTGAGGGTGGTGACGTACAGTCTGAGGGTGGTGACGTACAGTCTGACGGTGGTGACTTACAGTCTGACGGTGGTGACGTACAGTCTGACGGTGGTGACGTACAGTCTGAGGGTGGTGACGTACAGTCTGATGGTGGTGACGTACAGTCTGACGGTGGTGATGTACAGTCTGACGATGGTGACGTACAGTCTGACGGTGGTGACGTACAGTCTGATGGTGGTGACAAAAACCTACTCTTTCACATGATATGCATGAGTTGTTCACATTAACCATCTTGTTTCCCTATCTGACGTACAGTCTGAGGGTGGTGACGTACAGTCTGACGGTGATGATGTACAGTCTGAGGGTGGTGACGTACAGTCTGAGGGTGGTGACGTACTGTCAGACGGTGGTGACATACAGTCTGAGGGTGGTGACGTACAGTCTGAGGGTGGTGACGTACAGTCTGAGGGTGGTGACGTACAGTCTGAGGGTGGTGATGTACTGTCAGACGGTGGTGACATACTGTTAGACGGTGGTGACGTACAGTCTGAGGGTGGTGACGTACAGTCTGATGGTGGTGACGTACAGTCTGACGGTGGTGATGTACAGTCTGACGATGGTGACGTACAGTCTGACGGTGGTGACGTACAGTCTGATGGTGGTGACAAAAACCTACTCTTTCACATGATATGCATGAGTTGTTCACATTAACCATCTTGTTTCCCTATCTGACGTACAGTCTGAGGGTGGTGACGTACAGTCTGACGGTGATGATGTACAGTCTGAGGGTGGTGACGTACAGTCTTAGGGTGGTGACGTACTGTCAGACGGTGGTGACATACAGTCTGAGGGTGGTGACGTACAGTCTGAGGGTGGTGACGTACAGTCTGAGGGTGGTGACGTACAGTCTGAGGGTGGTGATGTACTGTCGACGGTGGTGACATACTGTTAGACGGTGGTGACGTACAGTCTGAGGGTGGTGACGTACAGTCTGAGGGTGGTGATGTACTGTCAGACGGTGGTGACGTACTGTTAGACGGTGGTGACGTACAGTCTGACGGTGGTGACGTACAGTTTGACGGTGGTGACGTATAGTCTGAGGGTGGTGACGTACAGTCTGAGGGTGGTGACGTACAGTCTGACGGTGGTGATGTACTGTCAGGCGTGGTGACGTACAGTCTGAGGGTGGTGACGTACAGTCTGACGGTGGTGACGTACAGTCTGACGGTGGTGACAAAAACCTACTCTTTCACATGATATGCATGAGTTGTTCACATTAACCATCTTGTTTCCCTATCTGACGTACAGTCTGAGGGTGGTGACGTACAGTCTGACGGTGGTGACGTACAGTCTGAGGGTGGTGACGTACAGTCTGAGGGTGGTGACGTACTGTCTAAACGGTGGTGACGTACAGTCTGAGGGTGGTGACGTACAGTCTGAGGGTGTGACGTACTCTCAGACGGTGGTGACATACTGTTGACGGTGGTGACGTACAGTCTGACGGGTGGTGACGTACAGTCTGAGGGTGGTGACGTACAGTCTGACGGTGGTGACGTACAGTCTGACGGTGGTGACGTACAGTCTGAGGGTGGTGACGTACAGTCTGAGGGTGGTGACGTACAGTCTGACGGTGGTGACGTACAGTCTGACGGTGGTGACGTACAGTCTGAGGGTGGTGACGTACAGTCTGAGGGTGGTGACGTACAGTCTGACGGTGGTGACTTACAGTCTGACGGTGGTGACGTACAGTTTGACGGTGGTGACGTACAGTCTGAGGGTGGTGACGTACAGTCTGATGGTGGTGACGTACAGTCTGACGGTGGTGATGTACAGTCTGACGATGGTGACGTACAGTCTGACGGTGGTGACGTACAGTCTGAGGTGGTGACAAAAACCTACTCTTTCACATGATATGCATGAGTTGTTCACATTAACCATCTTGTTTCCCTATCTGACGTACAGTCTGAGGGTGGTGACGTACAGTCTGACGGTGATGATGTACAGTCTGAGGGTGGTGACGTACAGTCTGAGGGTGGTGACGTACTGTCAGACGGTGGTGACATACAGTCTGAGGGTGGTGACGTACAGTCTGAGGGTGGTGACGTACAGTCTGAGGGTGGTGACGTACAGTCTGAGGGTGGTGACGTACTGTCAGACGGTGGTGACATACTGTTAGACGGTGGTGACGTACAGTCTGAGGGTGGTGACGTACAGTCTGAGGGTGGTGATGTACTGTCAGACGGTGGTGACGTACTGTTAGACGGTGGTGACGTACAGTCTGACGGTGGTGACGTACAGTTTGACGGTGGTGACGTATAGTCTGAGGGTGGTGACGTACAGTCTGAGGGTGGTGACGTACAGTCTGACGGTGGTGATGTACTGTCAGGCGTTGGTGACGTACAGTCTGAGGGTGGTGACGTACAGTCTGACGGTGGTGACGTACAGTCTGACGGTGGTGACAAAAACCTACTCTTTCACATGATATGCATGAGTTGTTCACATTAACCATCTTGTTTCCCTATCTGACGTACAGTCTGAGGGTGGTGACGTACAGTCTGACGGTGGTGACGTACAGTCTGAGGGTGGTGACGTACAGTCTGAGGGTGGTGACGTACTGTCAAACGGTGGTGACGTACAGTCTGAGGGTGGTGACGTACAGTCTGAGGGTGCTGACGTACTCTCAGACGGTGGTGACATACTGTTAGACGGTGGTGACGTACAGTCTGACGGTGGTGACGTACAGTCTGAGGGTGGTGACGTACAGTCTGACGGTG
This sequence comes from Sander lucioperca, assembly GCF_008315115.2. NCBI lineage: Eukaryota > Metazoa > Chordata > Actinopteri > Perciformes > Percidae > Sander > Sander lucioperca. Next base: position 28,111,853 of record NC_050174.1, on the reverse strand, counting down.
GTGACGTACAGTCTGACGGTGGTGACGTACAGTCTGAGGGTGGTGACGTACAGTCTGAGGGTGGTGACGTACAGTCTGACGGTGGTGACTTACAGTCTGACGGTGGTGACGTACAGTTTGACGGTGGTGACGTACAGTCTGAGGGTGGTGACGTACAGTCTGATGGTGGTGACGTACAGTCTGACGGTGGTGATGTACAGTCTGACGATGGTGACGTACAGTCTGACGGTGGTGACGTACAGTCTGATGGTGGTGACAAAAACCTACTCTTTCACATGATATGCATGAGTTGTTCACATTAACCATCTTGTTTCCCTATCTGACGTACAGTCTGAGGGTGGTGACGTACAGTCTGACGGTGATGATGTACAGTCTGAGGGTGGTGACGTACAGTCTTAGGGTGGTGACGTACTGTCAGACGGTGGTGACATACAGTCTGAGGGTGGTGACGTACAGTCTGAGGGTGGTGACGTACAGTCTGAGGGTGGTGACGTACAGTCTGAGGGTGGTGATGTACTGTCAGACGGTGGTGACATACTGTTAGACGGTGGTGACGTACAGTCTGAGGGTGGTGACGTACAGTCTGAGGGTGGTGATGTACTGTCAGACGGTGGTGACGTACTGTTAGACGGTGGTGACGTACAGTCTGACGGTGGTGACGTACAGTTTGACGGTGGTGACGTATAGTCTGAGGGTGGTGACGTACAGTCTGAGGGTGGTGACGTACAGTCTGACGGTGGTGACGTACTGTCAGGCGTTGGTGACGTACAGTCTGAGGGTGGTGACGTACAGTCTGACTGTGGTGACGTACAGTCTGACGGTGGTGACAAAAACCTACTCTTTCACATGATATGCATGAGTTGTTCACATTAACCATCTTGTTTCCCTATCTGACGTACAGTCTGAGGGTGGTGACGTACAGTCTGACGGTGATGACGTACAGTCTGAGGGTGGTGACGTACAGTCTGAGGGTGGTGACGTACAGTCTGAGGGTGGTTACGTACAGTCTGACGGTGGTGACGTACAGTCTTAGGGTGGTGACGTACAGTCTGAGGGTGGTGACGTACAGTCTGACGGTGGTGACGTACAGTCTGATGGTGGTGACGTACAGTCTGACGGTGGTGACGTACAGTCTGAGGGTGGTGACGTACAGTCTGACGGTGGTGACGTACTGTCTGAGGGTGGTGACGTACAGTCTGAGGGTGGTGACGTACAGTCTGAGGGTGGTGACGTACAGTCTGAGGGTGGTGATGTACTGTCAGACGGTGGTGATGTACTGTTAGACGGTGGTGACGTACAGTCTGACGGTGGTGACTTACAGTTTGACGGTTGTGACGTATAGTCTGAGGGTGGTGACGTACAGTCTGACGGTGGTGACGTACAGTCTGACGGTGGTGACGTACTGTCAGGCGGTGGTGACGTACAGTCTGAGGGTGGTGACGTACAGTCTGATGGTGGTGACGTACAGTCTGACGGTGGTGACAAAAACCTACTCTTTCACATGATATGCATGAGTTGTTCACATTAACCATCTTGTTTCCCTATCTGACGTACAGTCTGAGGGTGGTGACGTACAGTCTGAGGGTGGTGACGTACAGTCTGAGGGTGGTGACGTACAGTCTGAGGGTGGTGACGTACAGTCTGACGGTGGTGACGTACAGTCTGACGGTGGTGACGTAGAGTCTGAGGGTGGTGACGTACAGTCTGAGGGTGGTGACGTACAGTCTGACGGTGGTGACGTACAGTCTGAGGGTGGTGACGTACAGTCTGACGGTGGTGACGTACAGTCTGAGGGTGGTGACGTACAGTCTGACGGTGGTGACGTACAGTCTGACGGTGGTGACGTACAGTCTGACGGTGGTGACAAAAACCTACTCTTTCACATGATATGCATGAGTTGTTCACATTAACCATCTTGTTTCCCTATCTGACGTACAGTCTGACGGTGGTGACGTACTGTCTGAGGGTGGTGACGTACAGTCTGACGGTGGTGGCGTACAGTCTGACGGTGGTGACGTACAGTCTGAGGGTGGTGACGTACAGTCTGAGGGTGGTGACGTACAGTCTGAGGGTGGTGACGTACAGTCTGACGGTGGTGACGTACTGTCTGAGGGTGGTGACGTACAGTCTGAGTGTGGTGACGTACAGTCTGAGGGTGGTGACGTACAGTCTGAGGGTGGTGATGTACAGTCTGAGTGTGGTGACGTACAGTCTGAGGGTGGTGACGTACAGTCTGTGGGTGGTGATGTACTGTCTGACGGTGGTGACGTACAGTCTGACGGTGGTGACGTACAGTCTGACGGTTGTGACGTATAGTCTGAGGGTGGTGACAAAAACCTACTCTTTCACATGATATGCATGAGTTGTTCACATTAACCATCTTGTTTCCCTATCTGACGTACAGTCTGAGGGTGGTGACGTACAGTCTGAGGGTGGTGACGTACAGTCTGACGGTGGTGACGTACAGTCTGAGGGTGGTGACGTACAGTCTGAGGGTGGTGACGTACAGTCTGACGGTGGTGACTTACAGTCTGACGGTGGTGACGTACAGTTTGACGGTGGTGACGTACAGTCTGAGGGTGGTGACGTACAGTCTGATGGTGGTGACGTACAGTCTGACGGTGGTGACGTACAGTCTGACGGTGGTGACGTACAGTCTGACGGTGGTGACGTACAGTCTGACGGTGGTGACGTACAGTCTGAGGGTGGTGACGTACAGTCTGACGGTGGTGACAAAAACCTACTCTTTCACATGATATGCATGAGTTGTTCACATTAACCATCTTGTTTCCCTATCTGACGTACAGTCTGAGGGTGGTGACGTACAGTCTGACGGTGGTGACGTACAGTCTGAGGGTGGTGACGTACAGTCTGATGGTGGTGACGTACTGTCAGACGGTGGTGACGTACAGTCTGAGGGTGGTGACGTACAGTCTGAGGGTGGTGACGTACTGTCAGACGGTGGTGACATACTGTTAGACGGTGGTGACGTACAGTCTGACGGTGGTGACGTACAGTCTGAGGGTGGTGACGTACAGTCTGACGGTGGTGACGTACAGTCTGAGGGTGGTGACGTACAGTCTGAGGGTGGTGACCTACAGTCTGACGGTGGTGACTTACAGTCTGACGGTGGTGACGTACAGTTTGACGGTGGTGACGTACAGTCTGAGGGTGGTGACGTACAGTCTGATGGTGGTGACGTACAGTCTGACGGTGGTGATGTACAGTCTGACGATGGTGACGTACAGTCTGACGGTGGTGACGTACAGTCTGAGGGTGGTGACGTACTGTCAGACAGTGGTGACGTACTGTCTGAGGGTGATGACGTACAGTCTGAGGGTGGTGAGGTACAGTCTGAGGGTGGTGACGTACAGTCTGAGGGTGGTGATGTACTGTCAGACGGTGATGACGTACTGTTAGACGGTGGTGACGTACAGTCTGACGGTGGTGACGTACAGTTTGACGGTGGTGACGTATAGTCTGAGGGTGGTGACGTACAGTCTGAGGGTGGTGACGTACAGTCTGACGGTGGTGACGTACTGTCAGGCGGTGGTGACGTACAGTCTGAGGGTGGTGACGTACAGTCTGACGGTGGTGACGTACAGTCTGACGGTGGTGACAAAAACCTACTCTTTCACATGATATGCATGAGTTGTTCACATTAACCATCTTGTTTCCCTATCTGACGTACAGTCTGAGGGTGGTGACGTACAGTCTGACGGTGATGACGTACAGTCTGAGGGTGGTGACGTACAGTCTGAGGGTGGTTACGTACAGTCTGAGGGTGGTTACGTACAGTCTGACGGTGGTGACGTACAGTCTTAGGGTGGTGACGTACAGTCTGAGGGTGGTGACGTACAGTCTGAGGGTGGTGACGTACAGTCTGAGGGTGGTTACGTACAGTCTGAGGGTGGTTACGTACAGTCTGACGGTGGTGACGTACAGTCTTAGGGTGGTGACGTACAGTCTGAGGGTGGTGACGTACAGTCTGACGGTGGTGACGTACAGTCTGAGGGTGGTGACGTACAGTCTGACGGTGGTGACGTACTGTCTGAGGGTGGTGACGTACAGTCTGAGGGTGGTGACGTACAGTCTGAGGGTGGTGATGTACTGTCAGACGGTGGTGATGTACTGTCAGGCGGTGGTGACGTACAGTCTGAGGGTGGTTACGTACAGTCTGATGGTGGTGACGTACAGTCTGACGGTGGTGACAAAAACCTACTCTTTCACATGATATGCATGAGTTGTTCACATTAACCATCTTGTTTCCCTATCTGACGTACAGTCTGAGGGTGGTGACGTACAGTCTGATGGTGATGACGTACAGTCTGAGGGTGGTGACGTACAGTCTGAGGGTGGTGACGTACAGTCTGAGGGTGGTTACGTACAGTCTGAGGGTGGTTATGTACAGTCTGACGGTGGTGACGTACAGTCTGACGGTGGTGACGTACAGTCTGAGGGTGGTGACGTACAGTCTGAGGGTGGTGACATACAGTCTGACGGTGGTGACGTACAGTCTGAGGGTGGTGACGTACAGTCTGACGGTGGTGACGTACAGTCTGAGGGTGGTGACGTACAGTCTGACGGTGGTGACGTACAGTCTGACGGTGGTGACGTACAGTCTGACGGTGGTGACAAAAACCTACTCTTTCACATGATATGCATGAGTTGTTCACATTAACCATCTTGTTTCCCTATCTGACGTACAGTCTGACGGTGGTGACGTACTGTCTGAGGGTGGTGACGTACAGTCTGACGGTGGTGACGTACAGTCTGACGGTGGTGACGTACAGTCTGAGGGTGGTGACGTACAGTCTGAGGGTGGTGACGTACAGTCTGACGGTGGTGACGTACTGTCTGAGGGTGGTGACGTACAGTCTGAGTGTGGTGACGTACAGTCTGAGGGTGGTGACGTACAATCTGAGGGTGGTGATGTACTGTCAGACGGTGGTGACGTACTGTTAGACGGTGGTGACGTACAGTCTGACGGTGGTGACGTACAGTTTGACGGTTGTGACGTATAGTCTGAGGGTGGTGACAAAAACCTACTCTTTCACATGATATGCATGAGTTGTTCACATTAACCATCTTGTTTCCCTATCTGACGTACAGTCTGACGGTGGTGACGTACAGTCTGAGGGTGGTGACGTACAGTCTGAGGGTGGTGACGTACAGTCTGAGGGTGGTGACGTACAGTCTGACGGTGGTGACTTACAGTCTGACGGTGGTGACGTACAGTTTGACGGTGGTGACGTACAGTCTGAGGGTGGTGACGTACAGTCTGATGGTGGTGACGTACAGTCTGACGGTGGTGATGTACAGTCTGACGATGGTGACGTACAGTCTGACGGTGGTGACGTACAGTCTGACGGTGGTGACAAAAACCTACTCTTTCACATGATATGCATGAGTTGTTCACATTAACCATCTTGTTTCCCTATCTGACGTACAGTCTGAGGGTGGTGACGTACAGTCTGACGGTGATGATGTTCAGTCTGAGGGTGGTGACGTACAGTCTGAGGGTGGTGACGTACTGTCAGACGGTGGTGACGTACAGTCTGAGGGTGGTGACGTACAGTCTGAGGGTGGTGACGTACAGTCTGAGGGTGGTGACGTACAGTCTGAGGGTGGTGATGTACTGTCAGACGGTGGTGACATACAGTTTGACGGTGGTGACGTACAGTCTGAGGGTGGTGACGTACTGTCAGACAGTGGTGACGTACTGTCTGAGGGTGATGACGTACAGTCTGAGGGTGGTGACGTACAGTCTGAGGGTGGTGATGTACTGTCAGACGGTGGTGACGTACTGTTAGACGGTGGTGACGTACAGTCTGACGGTGGTGACGTACAGTTTGACGGTGGTGACGTATAGTCTGAGGGTGGTGACGTACAGTCTGAGGGTGGTGACGTACAGTCTGACGGTGGTGACGTACTGTCAGGCGGTGGTGACGTACAGTCTGAGGGTGGTGACGTACAGTCTGAGGGTGGTGACGTACAGTCTGACGGTGGTGACGTACAGTCTGAGGGTGGTGACGTACAGTCTGATGGTGGTGACGTACTGTCAAACGGTGGTGACGTACAGTCTGAGGGTGGTGACGTACAGTCTGAGGGTGGTGACGTACTGTCAGACGGTGGTGACATACTGTTAGACGGTGGTGACGTACAGTCTGACGGTGGTGACGTACAGTCTGAGGGTGGTGACGTACAGTCTGACGGTGGTGACGTACAGTCTGAGGGTGGTGACGTACAGTCTGAGGGTGGTGACCTACAGTCTGACGGTGGTGACTTACAGTCTGACGGTGGTGACGTACAGTTTGACGGTGGTGACGTACAGTCTGAGTGTGGTGACGTACAGTCTGATGGTGGTGACGTACAGTCTGACGGTGGTGATGTACAGTCTGACGATGGTGACGTACAGTCTGACGGTGGTGACGTACAGTCTGATGGTGGTGACAAAAACCTACTCTTTCACATGATATGCATGAGTTGTTCACATTAACCATCTTGTTTCCCTATCTGACGTACAGTCTGAGGGTGGTGACGTACAGTCTGACGGTGATGATGTACAGTCTGAGGGTGGTGACGTACAGTCTTAGGGTGGTGACGTACTGTCAGATGGTGGTGACATACAGTCTGAGGGTGGTGACGTACAGTCTGAGGGTGGTGACGTACAGTCTGAGGGTGGTGATGTACTGTCAGACGGTGGTGACATACTGTTAGACGGTGGTGACGTACAGTCTGACGGTGGTGACGTACAGTTTGACGGTGGTGACGTACAGTCTGAGGGTGGTGACGTACTGTCAGACAGTGGTGACGTACTGTCTGAGGGTGGTGATGTACTGTCAGACGGTGATGACGTACTGTTAGACGGTGGTGACGTACAGTCTGACGGTGGTGACGTACAGTTTGACGGTGGTGACGTATAGTCTGAGGGTGGTGATGTACAGTCTGAGGGTGGTGACGTACAGTCTGACGGTGGTGACGTACTGTCAGGCGGTGGTGACGTACAGTCTGAGGGTGGTGACGTACAGTCTGACGGTGGTGACGTACAGTCTGACGGTGGTGACAAAAACCTACTCTTTCACATGATATGCATGAGTTGTTCACATTAACCATCTTGTTTCCCTATCTGACGTACAGTCTGAGGGTGGTGACGTACAGTCTGACGGTGATGACGTACAGTCTGAGGGTGGTGACGTACAGTCTGAGGGTGGTTACGTACAGTCTGACGGTGGTGACGTACAGTCTTAGGGTGGTGACGTACAGTCTGAGGGTGGTGACGTACAGTCTGAGGGTGGTGACGTACAGTCTGAGGGTGGTTACGTACAGTCTGAGGGTGGTTACGTACAGTCTGACGGTGGTGACGTATAGTCTTAGGGTGGTGACGTACAGTCTGAGGGTGGTGACGTACAGTCTGACGGTGGTGACGTACAGTCTGAGGGTGGTGACGTACAGTCTGACGGTGGTGACGTACTGTCTGAGGGTGGTGACGTACAGTCTGAGGGTGGTGACGTACAGTCTGAGGGTGGTGATGTACTGTCAGACGGTGGTGATGTACTGTCAGGCGGTGGTGACGTACAGTCTGAGGGTGGTGACGTACAGTCTGATGGTGGTGACGTACAGTCTGACGGTGGTGACAAAAACCTACTCTTTCACATGATATGCATGAGTTGTTCACATTAACCATCTTGTTTCCCTATCTGACGTACAGTCTGAGGGTGGTGACGTACAGTCTGACGGTGATGACGTACAGTCTGAGGGTGGTGACGTACAGTCTGAGGGTGGTTACGTACAGTCTGAGGGTGGTTATGTACAGTCTGACGGTGGTGACGTACAGTCTGACGGTGGTGACGTACAGTCTGAGGGTGGTGACGTACAGTCTGACGGTGGTGACGTACAGTCTGAGGGTGGTGACGTACAGTCTGACGGTGGTGACGTACAATCTGACGGTGGTGACGTACAGTCTGACGGTGGTGACAAAAACCTACTCTTTCACATGATATGCATGAGTTGTTCACATTAACCATCTTGTTTCCCTATCTGACGTACAGTCTGACGGTGGTGACGTACTGTCTGAGGGTGGTGACGTACAGTCTGACGGTGGTGACGTACAGTCTGACGGTGGTGACGTACAGTCTGAGGGTGGTGACGTACAGTCTGAGGGTGGTGACGTACAGTCTGACGGTGGTGACGTACTGTCTGAGGGTGGTGACGTACAGTCTGAGTGTGGTGACGTACAGTCTGAGGGTGGTGACGTACAATCTGAGGGTGGTGATGTACTGTCAGACGGTGGTGACGTACTGTTAGACGGTGGTGACGTACAGTCTGAGGGTGGTGACGTACAGTCTGACGGTGGTGACGTACTGTCTGAGGGTGGTGACGTACAGTCTGAGGGTGGTGACGTACAGTCTGAGGGTGGTGATGTACTGTCAGACGGTGGTGATGTACTGTCAGGCGGTGGTGACGTACAGTCTGAGGGTGGTTACGTACAGTCTGATGGTGGTGACGTACAGTCTGACGGTGGTGACAAAAACCTACTCTTTCACATGATATGCATGAGTTGTTCACATTAACCATCTTGTTTCCCTATCTGACGTACAGTCTGAGGGTGGTGACGTACAGTCTGACGGTGATGACGTACAGTCTGAGGGTGGTGACGTACAGTCTGAGGGTGGTTACGTACAGTCTGAGGGTGGTTATGTACAGTCTGACGGTGGTGACGTACAGTCTGACGGTGGTGACGTACAGTCTGAGGGTGGTGACGTACAGTCTGACGGTGGTGACGTACAGTCTGAGGGTGGTGACGTACAGTCTGAGGGTGGTGATGTACTGTCAGACGGTGGTGACGTACTGTTAGACGGTGGTGACGTACAGTCTGACGGTGGTGACGTACAGTTTGACGGTTGTGACGTATAGTCTGAGGGTGGTGACGTACAGTCTGACGGTGGTGACGTGCAGTCTGACGGTGGTGACGTACTGTCAGGCGGTGGTGACGTACAGTCTGAGGGTGGTGACGTACAGTCTGATGGTGGTGACGTACAGTCTGACGGTGGTGACAAAAACCTACTCTTTCACATGATATGCAGGAGTTGTTCACATTAACCATCTTGTTTCCCTATCTGACGTACAGTCTGAGGGTGGTGACGTACAGTCTGACGGTGATGACGTACAGTCTGAGGGTGGTGACGTACAGTCTGAGGGTGGTGACGTACAGTCTGAGGGTGGTTATGTACAGTCTGACGGTGGTGACGTACAGTCTGACGGTGGTGACGTACAGTCTGAGAGTGGTGACGTACAGTCTGAGGGTGGTGACGTACAATCTGAGGGTGGTGATGTACTGTCAGACGGTGGTGACGTACTGTTAGAAGGTGGTGACGTACAGTCTGACGGTGGTGACGTACAGTTTGACGGTTGTGACGTATAGTCTGAGGGTGGTGACAAAAACCTACTCTTTCACATGATATGCATGAGTTGTTCACATTAACCATCTTGTTTCCCTATCTGACGTACAGTCTGACGGTGGTGACGTACAGTCTGAGGGTGGTGACGTACAGTCTGACGGTGGTGACGTACAGTCTGAGGGTGGTGACGTACAGTCTGAGGGTGGTGACGTACAGTCTGACGGTGGTGACTTACAGTCTGACGGTGGTGACGTTCAGTTTGACGGTGGTGACGTACAGTCTGAGGGTGGTGACGTACAGTCTGATGGTGGTGACGTACAGTCTGACGGTGGTGATGTACAGTCTGACGATGGTGACGTACAGTCTGACGGTGGTGACGTACAGTCTGACGGTGGTGACAAAACCTACTCTTTCACATGATATGCATGAGTTGTTCACATTAACCATCTTGTTTCCCTATCTGACGTACAGTCTGAGGGTGGTGACGTACAGTCTGACGGTGATGATGTTCAGTCTGAGGGTGGTGACGTACAGTCTGAGGGTGGTGACGTACTGTCAGACGGTGGTGACGTACAGTCTGAGGGTGGTGACGTACAGTCTGAGGGTGGTGACGTACAGTCTGACGGTGGTGACGTACAGTCTGAGGGTGGTGATGTACTGTCAGACGGTGGTGACATACAGTTTGACGGTGGTGACGTACAGTCTGAGGGTGGTGACGTACTGTCAGACAGTGGTGACGTACTGTCTGAGGGTGATGACGTACAGTCTGAGGGTGGTGACGTACAGTCTGAGGGTGGTGATGTACTGTCAGACGGTGGTGACGTACTGTTAGACGGTGGTGACGTACAGTCTGACGGTGGTGACGTACAGTTTGACGGTGGTGACGTATAGTCTGAGGGTGGTGACGTACAGTCTGAGGGTGGTGACGTACAGTCTGACGGTGGTGACGTACTGTCAGGCGGTGGTGACGTACAGTCTGAGGGTGGTGACGTACAGTCTGACGGTGGTGACGTACAGTCTGACGGTGGTGACAAAAACCTACTCTTTCACATGATATGCATGAGTTGTTCACATTAACCATCTTGTTTCCCTATCTGACGTACAGTCTGAGGGTGGTGACGTACAGTCTGACGGTGATGACGTACAGTCTGAGGGTGGTGACGTACAGTCTGAGGGTGGTTACGTACAGTCTGAGGGTAGTTACGTACAGTCTGACGGTGGTGACGTACAGTCTGACGGTGGTGACGTACAGTCTGAGGGTGGTGACGTACAGTCTGAGGGTGGTGATGTACAGTCTGACGGTGGTGACGTACAGTCTGAGGGTGGTGACGTACAGTCTGACGGTGGTGACGTACAGTCTGAGGGTGGTGACGTACAGTCTGACGGTGGTGACGTACTGTCTGAGGGTGGTGACGTACAGTCTGACGGTGGTGACGTACAGTCTGAGGGTGGTGACGTACAGTCTGAGGGTGGTGACGTACAGTCTGACGGTGGTGACGTACTGTCTGAGGGTGGTGACGTACAGTCTGAGGGTGGTGACGTACAGTCTGAGGGTGGTGACGTACAGTCTGAGGGTGGTGACGTACAGTCTGAGGGTGGTGATGTACTGTCAGACGGTGGTGACGTACTGTTAGACGGTGGTGACGTACAGTCTGACGGTGGTGACGTACAGTTTGACGGTTGTGACGTATAGTCTGAGGGTGGTGACGTACAGTCTGACGGTGGTGACGTGCAGTCTGACGGTGGTGACGTACTGTCAGGCGGTGGTGACGTACAGTCTGAGGGTGGTGACGTACAGTCTGATGGTGGTGACGTACAGTCTGACGGTGGTGACAAAAACCTACTCTTTCACATGATATGCAGGAGTTGTTCACATTAACCATCTTGTTTCCCTATCTGACGTACAGTCTGAGGGTGGTGACGTACAGTCTGACGGTGATGACGTACAGTCTGAGGGTGGTGACGTACAGTCTGAGGGTGGTGACGTACAGTCTGAGGGTGGTTATGTACAGTCTGACGGTGGTGACGTACAGTCTGACGGTGGTGACGTACAGTCTGAGAGTGGTGACGTACAGTCTGACGGTGGTGACGTACAGTCTGAGGGTGGTGACGTACAGTCTGACGGTGGTGACGTACAGTCTGAGGGTGGTGACGTACAGTCTGACGGTGGTGACGTACAGTCTGACGGTGGTGACAAAAACCTACTCTTTCACATGATATGCATGAGTTGTTCACATTAACCATCTTGTTTCCCTATCTGACGTACAGTCTGAGGGTGGTGACGTACAGTCTGACGGTGATGACGTACAGTCTGAGGGTGGTGACGTACAGTCTGAGGGTGGTGACGTACAGTCTGAGGGTGGTTACGTACAGTCTGAGGGTGGTTACGTACAGTCTGACGGTGGTGACGTACAGTCTGAGGGTTGTGACGTACAGTCTGAACGTGGTGACATACAGTCTGACGGTGGTGACAAAAACCTACTCTTTCACATGATATGCATGAGTTGTTCACATTAACCATCTTGTTTCCCTATCTGTTCAGACCTCTTCTTAAAAAGTATACATTTATGCCATAACCTAATCTAATATTTTTTATACAAAAGAGACTGTGTTGACACCTTACATATGTGCAACGGACCCCCTGATTATAACGTTGATTCTTTTTATTCATTAAAATGTTATTAATTTCCAACAGAATTAGCACTTTTTTTAGTGGGACATGTTTTTGCCAAAGTTTCAAGAATCAGTGCTATACTAATCGGGATATGTTGTCAGCATTAAGATTGTGTTATAGCACGGACATTTCGGTCCAAGCAGCCACAGCAAATCAAGCTGTGGAGTGAGTGGTAGAGTCTCTGCTGAGCAACACTTCCCCTCTGTGGAGAGTTAGCGTAATGTCAGAGCACAGAGCACATAATTGGTTGTTGGTGACTTGTTCCATCACCAACAAGTCTTGAATGATTTATTTATTGACAAATGCCTTGATTTCTTGTTCCTGACTCAGACTTGGCAGAGAAACATGGAATTCGGAACTCTAATTGAACTTTGTCCACCGGTCGTTTTATCAGTACCCCAAGTATCTCTGGCCGGGGTGGAGGGCTCGCAGTGGTGTTTAAAAAACGCTTTCAAAGTCAGACAGTAACCATTGAGGTTTTTTCCACATTTGAACTACAGGTGACCAAAGTTGGTCGTTCAAATCCAATTTATTGTGTTTTAATTTACCGGCCCCCTGGTTTAAACAGTTCTTTTATTTCTGAATTCAGTGATCTTTTGTCCTCTATTATTGGGTTGGAAAAAGTGGTTATGGTTGATGATTTTAATATTCATGTTGATTATAATTCTTGCACCTTTGCTATTGATTTTCTTAATGTCACTGAGTCTTTTAATTTTATCCAACATGTGTCTGGTCCCACACACGTCAGGGGTCATACTTTGGACCTTGTTTTTACACTTGGTCTTAATCTTGACTCTATTTGCTCTGAGGAGCTGCATGTTACTGACCATGACTGCATTTTATTCAGCTTTTAATTTAGATTTACAGCCCAGTAAACATATAAGCTGTTCTTGCATCTTAAATTGCTTCTCAGCTGAAAGGTTTTCTGCAGCTTTTGACCAAAGTGCAGTGTTGTCTTCTCATGCTGACATTAATTGTCTGGTCCACTCCTTCAATACGGAACTGCTCATCAGTTTTGGATAAAGTGGCTCCAAGTAAAATGTGACTTGTTCCCTCTGTCAACTCATCCCCATGGTTAAATGAGTCCACTCGCTGTTTTTGACGTATATGTCGGAAGGCTGAATGACAGTGGAAAACCACCAAGCTTCATGTTCACCGGATCCATCACAAAGAACTATTATCTGAATATAATAACATGGTTAAGGAGGCGAGGACATCTTACTTTTCTAACCTTATTGCTTCCAGCAAGTATAACCCCAAAATCCTTTTTGACACCATCAACAACATTGTCAATCCTGCTCCTCCTGAAGTGCAGTGTTTTCAAATAAGACTGCAGTGACTTTCTAGTTTTCTTTGAAAATAAGATCAGAGATGTCAGGAATAGCATCATCTCTTCTGCTATTGTGTGTTCTTTTCATTCTACTCAGCCATCAATTTTAAATCGTTTTGCTCCTGTTTCTCTGCAAAAACTCACTGACTCCAAATGTATTTATAGAGCACATTTAAAAACAACAACAGAGTTTAGGGGCTACTACTGCAAAGGCGCCGCCTCCCCTGTTCTTCAACCTTGTTCTTGGGACAACAAGGAGCAACTGGTCAACTGACCTGAGTGACCTTGGGGGGACATATGGTTTCAGTAGGTCAGAGAGATAGGCTGCAGCTAGCCCAGTAAGTGCTTTGTACGTAAACAATAGTATCTTGAAATTAATTCTGAAACGTACAGGGAGCCAGTGAAGGAAGGCCAGTACGGGGGTGATATAATCTCACCTACGTGTTCCTGTTAAAAGACGAGCTGCAGCATTCTGGACCAACTGCAAGCGTGAGAGAGAGGCCTGGTTTACACCAACATACAGGGCATTACAGTAGTCAAGCCTGGTCAACATAAAAGCATGTATAACCTTTTCAAAATTACTCTTAGAGAAGAGCCTCATTTGAAAAAAGCTTGATTTTATTAAAGAATTTATCTGCTTGTCCAATTTAAAATCACTGTCCACCATCACACCCAAATTATTAACAGAAGACCTCATATATGGTTCCAGGGAACACAGGTCCATATGAATGGCATTACGTTCACTACCTGGTTCAAATATCTGGACCTCAGTTTTGCTTTCATTAAAGCTTAAGACATGTAATGCCATCCACGCTTTAATGTTCTTGAGAGATTCCAACAGTGGCATTAAGGAGTTTGCATCTTTCCTTTTCAAAGGCCGGTAGATTTGAGTGTCATCAGCGTACAGGTGGAATAAAATGCCATGCTTTTTTAGGATGGAGCCTAGGGGGAGCATATAAATGGAAAAGAGGATTGGCCCGAGAATAGAACCCTGAGGGGCTCCACAAGGGAGAGGCGCGGAGGAGGATGCAGAGTGACCAATGCTGACAGAAAAACATCTGTCAGACAAGTAGGATCTGAACCATTGCAGGGCAGTACCTTTATTACCAACACAGTGCTCCAAGCGAGTGATCAGGATATTGTGGTCTACTGTATCGAAAGCTGCTGAAAGATCTAAAAGCATTAGAATAGCAGAATCCCCAATCGGTGGCTAATAAGAGATCATTAAAAACCCTTAAAAGTGCTATGAAGGGCTTTAAAACCTGACTGGAACACCTACAGAATGTGATATGAGTATAAAATGACTGCAATTGTGTAAGCACAGCTTTTTAAAAATTTTTTTGTAAGAATCTGGAGTTTCGAAATATGTCTGAAATTTGAAAATTAGATGTGTCCAGGTTTGATTTAATTAATGAAAGTTTGAACTACTGCATGCTTGAATGATGCTGGTACAACACCTGAAGAAAGACTGCTGTTTAAAATCATTTGAATGTTTGGTCCAATAGTTTTAAAAATCTCCCTAAAAAGGCGTAGCGGGACAACATCCGTAGGACATCCTGAGGGATTCATATGACCAGTAATTTATTTTAAAAGAGAAAGAGACACTGGCTCAAACTGGTTAAAAACAGCAGAGAAAGAATATAGTTTATAGTATTATCATCATAACAGACTTCATAGATAGAATAGGTCTAGACCACACAGAGACCCAGTAAGCCCCAAAGAGCAATTGCACTTATTGTAGCATCTTGAGCAAGGAAAGATGCCCTTTGAACAGGCAGAAACCTGGGACAAAAGCTGGACCTGGATGGGCGGTCAGCTGATGGTACCGGTTGGGATGACCCAGTGGTTTTATAGGCCTATGGTCCTAACACATAGTAGTTCCTTCTCCTGCTATGTATGACCTTACACAGCCTATCATCCTCCTCATCAGACAAACAGAGCCACAAAAACAGATTAGCGTCTGCATAATTCATCCTCATCATGCTTATTCTTTATATTCTGATGTTGTGGGAGGGGTGCAGGGCAGAAGGAGCGTCTGAGGCGTTGTAAAAAGGCATGAAAGGAGCCACTGAATCTTTCATGATCTTTTGATTTGCCTTTATGTCAGGTAGGCGCTAAAATCAAGCATGGCAGCCGATGAGTGTTGAGAGGAGAAAACCTGTTTCAAAGGGACGCCTCCCTTTGGTGCGTTCACTGGAAATGTTTTTCTTATAATTCCACACTGGTTATGCTAAAAAGGCTGGCATCAAAGACACATAATTAGCATGGCCAACAGCCTCCAGGACAGTAAGTAGTTATACAGTCTCTTGTGTCATGTCACAATGTGTACTACTTAGATAGTGAACTGTTTTAATACAAATACCCATTGTCACCCATGTTGTCATGTTGCAAAGGTGTAGTCTAAAACACAAAAGGAAATCTATTAACAAATAAATTAGTTACATTCACGGTATAGCTGTTGTACAATCACCATTTCCCCTCTGCCCTGTGGCAGTACATCTTTTGAAGAAGCTCTTTTTGTTTGGCTGTGTGCTGTGGATAGGCTCTGTAAAATGTTTAAAGTGTTTGTCAGGACAATAGTGACATAGAGTGACAGGTCCTTCAATGTGTCTGAAGATTTCGGCATTGGCTCTTGCTGACAGAAGTTCCTGAATCTCCTTGTCTCTCCATTTAGACATTTGCATTGCCGTCATGTAGATCACCCTTCTCCTTCTTCTTCTTTAGCCTTGGATGTTTGTTTTCTTCCGATTTAGCGTGAGTCAACAGAGCTCTAGCTGTGATTGCAAAAGCTTTGATTTGTCAGCAGTATGGTATCCCTGTTACTCCTAGGGAGTTTTCGATGCTATCCCCACAGGTGTAATTGCACTTTTTAGAGGTTTTAAGGCGGATGTTAATCTCCCTGTTGCAGGTAATGTACTTGATACTGAGGTTGGTAGAAGTTGCTTCTCTCCACACTGTAAGAATGTTAACAAAATAATTCGTCAACTTTTTCAACATGACATAATTTGTACACCCTCCTCTTTATCACACTGGTCCAGCTTTGTTGGAGATATATGTTGAAACAAGGTCTGGCTTGTCTGGCTTGCATTGTTTTACCCAACCAACCACTATTTACAGAAGCTCAAAAAGGACATTAGTGTAAACTGTATATTCTGTGGAAATCAAAGAGAAACTCTTGTGCATTTATTTTGGTTATGCCCTCATACTAAATTACTGTTGAGTAAACTGTCTCGATACTTATTATTATACCTATTTAATCAACCTGATTTTAATTTTGACCAAATTTTACATTCATAAGTCCAAATTCCAAAACAAAACACCTAACTTCATAGATCTGTCCATTCCCATTAAACACTATATATCTACTATATCCTGTTGCAGTAATAAGAAGGCTGTTAGAACACACATACTATTTGTACTTTTCAAATGCTTTATGTAAATTGAGTTGTTTTCTTTCTTTTTATTTGTTTTATTTTTGTATCTCCCCTGGCGTACTTGACCTGTTTGTATTGTATACACTTGTGGCTGTATAGTTGTTATGTGCTTAATAAAAAAATAAATAAAAAAATCTCAGCTCAAACACAAACTGAAATAAAAACAAACACAAACAGAAAATAAAATAAAAAAAACTTTGATTTGTTGGAGATGTATTTGGTGGTGTCAGGTTGTGTACTGGATATATCTATTCACTATGACTCCAAAAAGCTATGCTAATCAGTTATATAATATATTTTTGACAATGGTAATATGAGTACTAATGATGAGTATGAGGAAGATATTCTAATAGTGAGACTTGTCCATTGCCACCATAGTTGAAAGACCTTGATATCCTGACAGGATTTTCAGAATGAGATGATTACTGATTGAATAGATTACATGAAATCTTTGAATTGTAAAAAAAAAAAAAAAAAACGCACAATAAATGAGGACAAAGAAACAGACTAGAAAATGCATTTTCTGCAGAAAATACTTGTGAATGCTGAGTAGCTAAATTGCTAACGCTAAACTGGATTGCTAGCTTAAATTCGTAAGAAGAAGGTGAAGTAGTGATAATAGTTGGAAGTGGGAACGGTTTTAATTGGTATGAATTGTATTTAAAAGTTGTATAACACCACTAATGTCAAAAAAATGTGGAATAATGAATGTGTTTTTTTTAAAACTCTAATGCTAAACTGAATGAACTTAAAATTCCCATCATGTGCTGAAAGAGCTGAACATTTTGATATCTGAATGATTTTTGTAGCTGAACCATAGACCAGTCCGTGACATTTCTCATTGATTTCTAAAGAGCCCAAATGAAGCTCAAAGTGAGCAGTGCTGATGTCAGGAGGCGAGGGGTGGGTGGAGGTAAGGTGGGCTGAATGAAGTGGGGTTGCTAGGACCTACGCCCACCTTGCTGGAAGCTCCCGAGTTAGCAATGGCTAAGAAGCTAGTATAGGATAAGCTACTCTATTGCTAGCCCTTTGGGCTTGCTGCTTGCTCGGCTACTGCAGACACGTTCCTCCCGGTCCGTAATTTACTCGTTAGTCCCAGCTTGTTTGAGGTAAGTTAACCCAAAATTATAAAACAAAACATAATATAATTATTTGTTATTGCGATGAACACTAAAAGATACAAGTCCTATATTGATGGCTAACTTAGCTTACCTGCAGGCCCTTCTCCCTGCTCATGAGGAGAGGGCTCGGCCGTTAGTATTGAAATTGTGCATATTAATGATTTTAACATTGGTAGATTATTATCTTAAATATGACTGTTTAGAAAAAAACTTGACTTTAAAAGTTGTTTAAAAGGACAACAAAAATGTATTTGCTGTCATCTATATTTTGATATTTAGGCTCCCTTGCTCCATTTTATCCTACAGATGTGATATAATATTATTGTCTACCTAAACATACAGCTAACTGAAATTTTTCATTACCTAAAGCATTAATTACTCATACGCCTAAAATAGCTTTACATGCTGACATTTTTCTGCAGACACCAGATATCAAACAAAAGTGAACTTTTTTTTAACACTTTATTTTTGCGAATTTTCCATTCATCAAACAATACATTGACATATCAACCCAAATTATACAAATAAACAGGAAGATACTAGGTCGAGAACATAACAAAAAAACTAAAACAAAAGGCAGCAACATCTAAAACAACCACGAGCATCCTAGTCTGTTTAAGCAAGGAAGACAGATCACCAATAAATGCATGGGTTTATAGTTCCAGGCCGGGTAAATTATTCACATAGTTTATTAATGGGTCCCAGGTTTTGTAAAATCTCCTAGTACAGCTATTGAGGGTGCATCTGATTGTTTCTAGCTTGACGTTCATCATCAAATCTTTAATCCATTGGTTATGTGATGGAGGAAATACATCCCTCCAATTGAATAGAATAGAGCGTCCAGCTAAAAGAGAGGGAAAGGCAACTTTAAATGAGCAGGAAGATTGTAATCCTCTGAGAATATAGATTATTTCCCATTGTTCCCGAATATGAGATATAGAGGAATTATATCTTTCCATGATCCAAGTATAATTCATTGACACTCTACCTTTATGTACCTTATTGCCCCTTAACAAAGAATCCAGACATGATAGAGTGGGGATAGTTGGAAAATTTGCAAACTCAAAGTCCCTAATTTGTAAGTAGTAAAAAAAAGTGAATATTAGTCAATTTTAATTTTCTGGATATTTGTTCAAATCTGGCAAAAGTGCCATCAATTAAGTCCCTGATGGTGTGTATACCCCTGTCATACCAAATTTGGAAGCCTTTGTCTAATAAAGACAGCTGAAATATGTGATTATTTATTATGGGTGAGTATATAGAAATGTTCGGAATACCCAATAGTTTTTTTTAACTGTAACTTGCGTAGTGATTGGGTTACAATTAGATTTCCATTAATATCATTGATTTGTTATGGCAAAGATGTAGTAAAGCAGGGAGCGAGTGTGGCCTGCTGATGGCCGTTTTATTCTGAAGCCACGCAGGGGTTGTACCATCCCAATCCTTTAGCCACAGGGAGATAGCATTACAATTTGCAGCCCAGTAATGTGAGCCCAGGTTTGGAAGGGACAGCCTCACTAGTCTTTTTGGTCTTTCCAGAAATTATCTCTTATATGAGCTGATTTACCGTTCCAAATAAAGGTAGTTATCATCTGATTGAATGCTTTTTAAAAATGATTGCGGTATAAAAGTAGGTATCACTAGAATTTGGGAAAAATATTCATCTTTACAGAGTTTGTTCTTCCAATAAGAGATGAATAAAGCAGACATCATTTCATATCTATTTTGCACTATTCCAGAAGAGGAGCGAAATTACCTTTAAATAAACTGTAATAGGATTTAGTCATCATTACCCCCAAGTACGTGAAGGAGTTAGCTGAGAGTTTAAATGTTAGATTGTGATAATATTCAGCATTCCTACTAATGGGGAAGTACTCACTTTTATTGAAATTAAGTTTATACCCTGATAGAGTGGATCTCCTTGTTTGGTCCCTCTGTGAGAAGAGATAGAGTTGGTATAAACTAAGGCATTTGGACCCGTGTAAACAAACTTGATTAGATGAATAAAATTAGGACCATATCTATATTTACATTTTTTATAAAACTCCATGGGGAAGCCATGGGCTTTTCCACCCTGCAGGGACATTATTGTAGTGACAATTTCATTGACTGTGAGATTCTATTCCAATTCCACTTTAGAGTCACAGCTGATTGTAGGATTATGTACATTAGAGAAAAAAGCATCAAATTGGTTATGAACTGGTGTTAAATCTGAAGAATATAGTTTAGAGCAGAACACTTGGAAATGGTCATTAATAGTTTAATTAATTAGTTAATTAGTTCGTAAAATCTGCTACGGGACTTAGGCAGTGGTTAAGATCCACCTCAGTTTGTAAACCTACTCGTTTCTTGATCAAATCGGGTCAGAGAAGAAGATATGAGTCCGTCCAAGGTCTTGATTTTTTGAAGATACCGCGTCAATACTTCTACGAAATATTTTTTTCTAACATATGCATTGTGAGAAATAATTTTACCTCTTAGATATGCTGAGTTGGTAGCATTGTGTTTATACTTACAGGGGCATGGTCAGAGATCACAATTAGATTATCTTTACAGTCTGTGATTACACAAAAAATCTATCCTGCAAAAGGACTTGTGTACATTGGAGAAAAAGAAGTACTCCCTCTTAGTGGGAATTTTAAACCTCCATGGGTCTATGAGTTTATGCGAGTCCATAAATGCCTGGATCACTTGTACTGATTTAGATGATCTGATGTACAATGAGAGGAACGATCTAAAACCGAGTCTATGGCAAGATTGTAATCCCCAGATAAAATCACATGACTATCCAGACTAGGGATAGAGCTCAACATGTTTTAAAAAAAATGTTCGTCATCAAAGTTAGTGGCGTAAATATTGACTAGTACTAAGGGGAGTTGAAACAGCTTCCCCACAACAATTACATATCCCATTTGGATCCAAAATAGTGTTTGATGCAATGAAAGGAACATTTTGGTGAATGAGTATCGCTGCACCTCTGCTCTTAAAATTAAGATGGTCTTTACATCGAAGGTGAGTTTCCTGTAAAAATGCTATGCCTACCCCAAGATATTGTAGGTGAGAAAGAACCTTTTTTTTCTTTGGACTGCATAATTGAGACCTTTTACATTCCAGCTTATTATATTTACATTAACATTACCTGGCACTGAGTATAAATTACTATGTGTCATTATTACTACTCAGTGTAAATATATAAGTGCCTATCCAACTTGAATGACAAAGACCACAAGTGAGTGCATGTGCTGCATAATAAAAGCATACACAATACAAGCACAACTACGTTTAACATGTAATGAACAACACATCTAGCCTGGTCCTACCAGACTCTGGTCCATTAGCCTAGTCCTACCAGACTCTGGTACAGGCGGGTACTCTGTTGAAGTTTAAAACTATTGGTTCTGCCCAGAGCTACTCTGGATCTGCCATAACCAATCGCTAACGTTTGGTCGTGATGGTGGCTTAGCATCGCTAGCATTAGCCTTAGCCAACTCCTTCACCACTAATGGAGCGAGCTGGAAAATCAAACTGTTCCCGAACCCCGTGGGGAGGAGGGCCACAACATCATGGCCCCCAACACAACTCAGCAAAGATTGTTCTTGCTCGGGCTTTAACTTCTGGATATTCGGCAGCGTTGCCACAACGGACCGAATGGCTTCGCTCGCATCTTTCTCCGCCGCCATTACGGAACTACAACTCAAACTAGCGCACAACCTCAATGTCATCATTCTGTGTGTGTGTGTGTGTGTGTTTAAAAAAAACTAAACCTGTATCTGTGAGCTAAAAAGCTGGAATAGGATAGAAACCAAATGTGGCTTTTGTAAAAGTTTTCTTTTGCAGCGTCCTAAAAAATGACTGAGACACACACAGACCAGAAAGTAGTGAATACTGGTAGGGTTAAAGCAATCCCAAAGAAGATGCAGAGTAAGAAAACAACTAAAACACTTAAATGCACATGTTCAGATCAAACTGAAAAATAACAACATATTATCATATGATATAGACAAAGCGAAAACAGATGTGGCCAATCATTTTTGTGATTTCATTGTGAAAAATGTATGGTTCTTTTGCTAAAATCCAGAGAATAACTTGAAAAATGCAGTCACCACGCTGAATAAAGGCTTACAAGAGTTTTTCTTTGTTCCTGAAAAGCTGACATGTTGGAGGTTTTCAGTGTTATTCCAGAAAAATATAACTTCATGGAAATAATAAATAGCTTAAAATGAGACCAACATTAAATATGACTATAAACTGTGAACCTGAACACAGAGCAAATTTAACATCTGCAAGTTTGAGCTTTCTGTCAACTCTTTTCAAATACAACTTCAACTCTCT